>NW_005434638.1:529072-592465 GCF_000315625.1 Guillardia theta CCMP2712
CGAGAGAGAGAGGAGAGGGAGGGGGGGGGGGGCGGGAGAAAGAGAGAGAGAGGAAGAGGAGGAAAACGAGTGGGGACAGGACAATGGGCGATGAGGAGGCAAAGATAACGTTCGACAGGGAGGAGAAGGAGGAAGGTGACAGCACGAGGAAAGGAGAAGGAGGAAAGAAAGACTGGCATGGGAGGGAGAGAAGTAACCGGAAATGACTGCGAGAAGAGTTGAAACCCAGAGGAGGAGTATGGAGGTCCAGAAGAGTATGCCCAGTCCGCTCGCTCCTCCTGCTCACTACGTCAGACGCGCGAGGCACGTCTCTCCCGTTTTACCCGTCGGCATTACAAACAACAGGCCAGTGATTGCGAACATCTGCATGAGCGGAATGAGGCGAGGAGGAGGAGATGGGAAGGGGTAGGGTGCAAGAGGGGAGATAGTAAGGGAACGGAGGCGATGGAAGGGGAGGAGATGAGAGAGGAGGAGATGGAAGGGAAGGAGATGAGAGAGGAGGAGAGGGGGGGGGGGGAGATGGGTGCTGAGGAGGTGGGAGGACAGTAGGAGGTGGGAGAGGAGGAGATGGGAGGGGAGGGAGTCGCTCTGGAGGTAGCAGTGCAGAACCTGGATCGCTGTCTTCCACTTGCCGAGGTTCCCCACTTGTACTTCAGCTCTCTTGCCCTCCTGCGGGGGAATCTGAGGGGACGCCGAGGTACATGAGCACGCCGCTACCTGTGCCATCCACTCTCTCAGAGCAGACACGGCGATCTCTCTGCAGATGGTGATGGCGGAAGCGACTGCGACTCCTCCTCCCACCCGGCTATAACCCTGGGACACGAACATGATCCCACGAGCTCGAGGCCTGTGCAGAGTCCTCTCACCGCCGAGAGGAAGACGAGGGCAGTGGCGACCATGAGCTGGATCAGACTCGTCAGGTCATGAGGAGACTTGTCGTCATTGACTTGCCTTATCAGCTACGGGATCGAGGAAAGCGCCGAAGTTGGACGAAATTTTCCATCTCCTCGCCAGGTACCTGCTCTACCTATCAACAGAGAGGAGACGCACTTTCTCCTTCTTCCTCACCCGTCCACCAGATCCGTCAGGGATGCGACAGCAAAGATGACCGAGGCGACGACGTTGCGACCCTGGCCGGCACGATCAGCGCTAAACCTTCTATGGGCTGAGAGGACATACCGGGTACGACGACACGAGAAAGGCAACCATGAGGGGTATCATCAAAACTCTCGCCTTGTCTTGCAGGTCACTTGGGTGAAACCTCCACCTCCCCTCACCATCGTCAGGACGTTGGGCAAGTTCCACAAGTGCTTGTCCTTGGCCCACTTCCACTGCAATAGAAGAATGATTATCTTAACACTGCATGTGAAATCTTCCAGCACCATGCTACTCGTTTCTCCCTCCTGTTTGTTGTTGTCTTCAGTGCCTTGAAGAGCTGTAGAAGCGTCTTTCTGCCATGATCGCGAACATGTCACTAAAACACTCTCAGACTTGCTGCACAAACCTTGCTGCTGTTCAGATTACGACCTTGTCTACAACATCGACAGATCAGCATCCGAATCTTGAAACAGGGAGTCTGTTACCTCGATCGCATTTGCACTTGTGAGACTGAGTGGGGAAAGGTCATGCGGCAGTAGTCGCGCTGTTTATCACCTCTAGCGTCCAAGGCTGCGCTCGGATCAAACAGTCAAAGACAGCGACAAGACTCTGCGTTTACCTGTGAGAGGGAAGGAGCAACTGGGGGGCTGGCGGGCCAAGTCAGGCACGGGGGCCTTGACGAAGACTCTGTTGCAGGAGCTTGAAAAAGCTGCTGCCTTGTGAGACGTTTTCGCCCTGCTCAGACTAGGACTAGGACACGTACCTGGCTTGCAGACAGGTCGGAAAGAGCTGGCGAAACCGTCGGTCAACGACCGCGGGCACAGAGGAGAGGGAGGAGAGAGCCATACCTGAGATGAGAGTGTTGTGGAGCCTCTGGTGGCAAGAATCCAGTCAGTCAGGGCTGAAGCCCAGCATGCGACTCGGGGACGATGAGGGCTCACCTAGTGGGAAGCTGCTGAGGGGCAACATCTCATCGTGGTAGTTTCGAAGATCCTGAATGAAATGCAATGAGCACAAGCCAAGATCGGGAGCTTTTTTTCTGCGAGTTCCCTCAGCCCTCATGGCATCTCTCTGCACACACCATGCTGTCTTGACCTCGCTGGCCTCCATCTCCATCCTGGCGCAGCACCTCGTGGCCTCGCTATCTCACTCCACCGACCTCTCTGCTTCCTGTTCGCTGTGCTGTGCTGTGCTGTGTGTTCCATTCCTGAACATCTCTTCATTCCCTTCCCCTTCCCCTACCAGCCCCCTTATCCTGGCCCTTTTCCTTGCCTTTGCCCTTCTCTTCCCCTCTTTCCCCTCACCAGCTCCCCTCCCCTTCATTCCCTCGCTCCCCTTCACTCGTATATTTTCCTGTCCTGACCTGACCTGACCTGACCTGTCCCGTCCTGTCCTGTCCCGTCTTGTCCTGTCCTTTCCTGTCCTGTCCTGTCCTCTCCCGTCCTGTCCTGTCCTGTCCTGACCTGACCTGTCCTCTCAACCAAGTGCATTGCAGTTTGCCTTCATACTGCTGCGGAACAGCGTAACCACCCCTACCCATTCAGATCCATACCAAATTACCCCTACTGCCATCTATACCCATTGAAGTCCTACCCCACCCCCAGATTTTCCCGCCTACACTTAAAAGCGAGTGGGAGGGGTGGAAAATTTCAAGTCAGTCCTGAGTGAAGTTCGGATCGGGCGGCCGGGCCGTGCTGGCGGGCCCTCCCGGAGTCCCTTCAGTGCTCTTGCCGCCGTTCGGCCTGCCGCGCATTTTTACCTGCCATTCAGAGTCACTCACACTGTCAGGCAGACTCCGAGCATCCTGGCATCCTTGCTCATAGTCAGCGGCTCAGTATGCCGCCACTGGCAGTTGCGGATGATGCCATGATGGTTCAAGGTTAGTGCGGCCCGCCAGCCGCGCGGCATGACAGTTGAGAGTCAATCCGCCTACCTTCGGCTCTGATTCCACCAGAGCACTGTACAATCACAAAACATGGTCTAACAAAGCGCTGAAAGAGAAATTTATTTTACAAATCACCTACTGTGCACTCAGCTATCGAACAGTAGGTGGGCAGCATCGGTGTACAACAAGAAGTCACGAGAAATGCTTCGCCTCTTCCTGTATTGTTTCTTGCGATCCTCAAAGTCGCTGGTGTCTTTGTTTCTTTCAAACGTCAACCTGCATATTTTTGAAAACCGAAGAACGAATCTGCTAAGGATCGCCTGCACATACTTCCCAAGATTGAACACTCTCTGTACTAGGCCAGCGATGAGCATGTCTTTTGTGGTATAAGCTGCACTTGGCTCTGGTAGGGTAAGCGTGACACTTCTGCAGTCAGAGCTTCCTCTGACGCTGGAGTACTCCTGGGTTGCGGTTGACGAGGATGACGTCGTCCTCGAGGGTGTGTGGGTCACTTTCGTGACGTCAGGCCGCATTTGATCGGTTAACCATTTCTTGCTCGATTCCTCTCCGATGGTTTTTCTGAGCTCAATGAAGAAATATAGGTCTGCTACTTTGAGTTTCTTCATGGCCCTTTGATTGGTTGGAGATGATGGACATCTCGCGGGAACGCTATCGACGCGCGTTTTTTCCATTGCGGCAATGCCAAAAATTCACGATTGGTCTCAGTTTGGTGTTTAGACTTGATCTAACTCAAGAAAGGCGATCCCTTTTGTTTCCTGTTGCTTCTAATTTGCTCCGTGCTCCCTCCTGACGATGCTGGTAGATTCCTCGGTCTCGCCTTACCGCCTGTCCCCTTCCTCCTTTTATCCGCCTGCGTCTCGGAGTGGCAAAATCGAAACGATTGGACAAATCTAATGAAATGATGACAGTCTTTGCCTCACTTGATGACGATTTTTATCTTTACTACTGTCATCACACAGCACCTACCCTTCGAAAGAAGTTCACACAAGGGGTGTCCAACGACACAATTGTATTCCAAAACGATCGATTTCATGAATATGATGTCAGCAGTCATGAAGCACTTTACCCCATCATCCACCACCCGTTCTTTTCCATGGAATAAGAGGGGTACCTTGCGATGGTGTGTCCAAGTAAAGTATGAAAGCCAATCGTATTGGAGCAGTCATGTCTTCAGTTTAGCACCTAACATGACTGCTGACAGTCATCGACTTCGGATGGATCCGATCGACTACAGCGGGGGCAGGGAACCAGCAAGGTTGTATGGAATTAGTGCCCTGTGATCAAGGCTTTCAAAACGTCTGAGGCCGACTTGATCTTGTATTAGCATCTCAACTGTGGAAATGACTAATAAATTTCCGTGGGGCAAAACTATCTAAAAGATCTAAAATTGTTACAGTCAGCCGAATGTAAAAGGAGGTTTTCGCTCAGATACAGCCAGCCACTGCCCAGGCATAGTGCCGCGGCCCGGCCGCCGGCCGGGCCGGATATGATATCACATTTACTCAAAGTTAAGTTAAAAGTCAGTACGAGGACAAACAGTCGGTACTGGTACTACTTTTAGTCAAGGTACTTCGTTATGATACAAACTCATCAGATGTAACTAAACTTTTAATGGATTTATACAGTTGAGTTGAAATCCTGTACAAATATCCGCAGACATCAGTACTGAATGTTTACTTCCGAAGTACCGACTCCGAAGCTTCCGGTACTGTAGGGATCCGAACTCCCGTACTATCCTTCTTACTTCCCTGTTGCTCGAAGCATCCACCTCCCAGGCATGGCTCCTTGAAGAAGGGACGCTGCTGGCGAAAGAGTCGTCCTCAGCATCCATCTCCCTCCCACGTGTTGCTCCTGCTAGCTCGAGGAGCCGCAGTCAACTTGCCGAGGCGATCTCAGTCCTCCCGATCTTCCAGTCTCAGTCCTCCCGATCGGGGAAACAACGTTTGCCAGGCGCGGCATCTAGCCTTGTTGTTTTCATCCAGCCTTTCCTGTATCCATACCCACACCCACCTCCAAGTTCTCTAACGCTTGAGGAGGCATGGGAATGGCAGAGTCATACCTCTGCTGCACAGATCCACCCGAGGCCCAGCAGAAGATGAGGATCGTGCACCAGAAGAACGTCAGAGGGTCTCTCAAGCCCATCCTCTACTCACCCGAACAAGGATTTCAGCGCGGCGGCCGCGTGTCTCCAAGACATGACCAGGACAATATATCCAGAAAGAACATTCGATTCAAAGACCCTCCCGAGCATCAAGCAGCGCAAAGGAGTTTCAATGTGGTTGTCAATCATAATGAGCAACGTGAGAATAAAACAAGTGAATCAAAGCCGGCTTCCGACAAGGCACCAGATGTCATGCTCGAGGCCTTCAGGCGCTTTCCCTCGTACCACAAGGGCAAGGTTACGCTCCAGGACATCGAGCAAAACCTGCGGAAAGTGTTGCCCGACGCCAGGAATCTTGAATGTCTCAAGGCGTCTATCGCGCAGGCGAGGAAGCAGTCAGAAATCGATCAGGTACAGTGGGAGGACAAGGCATGCAGGAGATGAGACCCTGACTTGTCTGAGCAGGTCGATATCGAGACTTTCAGGAAGTCCTTTGAGACGCACTTCAAAGCAAGAGAGCAACCCACAATCAGCAGTGGAGATCGATTTCAACACCAGTACCAGGCTAGATTCGGAGAAATGTTTGATAGCTTTTGAGTCTGGAATACTGATACTGTTCGATTCCTCTCGGAGCCGGATGGTCCTTGCGCTTCCTATCGGAGTCAGATGGTTGGGCCGACCTCGCGGTTTCTGGCTTTGACATGCAGGTCTTACAAGCATCCCATGACGCTGCCGAAGAACCGCCTCTACTAACACCCGCCGCCCCCATTTCTCGCTCCTTTCTCGCTCACGATCCAGTCCTTCTTCGACTCTCCCTCGCTGATCCATACTCATACTCGTATACATCACCCGCACCTTAAGCTGGAGAGTGGTGTGAAACAAAAGCTATAACACGGGAGCACTGTCTTTTGCAGGAGATATTAAACTTGCGAAGGCCCTTTTCACAAGATCATCGAGTTTTCCTAGGAGGACGAAAGATCACTGAGCTCTGAGACTGATCCTCTGGCTGCCACGAGCCTTGAGGACCTCATAGATGGCAGCACAAGAATCATGCTTTGTCAATGGTTGTCCCTGCAACAGTAGAGCATTGCCGGATACCAAGGCTCTGAGTCTGCTAACCGTTGAAGCTCTTGAAAGAAAGTGAGAAAGTTCAAGTCTGATTCAGCCTGATGGGTTTGCGTAACGTGAGAGGAGAGCAGAGTGTGTCAAAGCAGAACCCAAACAGGCGTCCTGATGTCATACTTGAGGCCTTCAGGCCGAACTCGGAAAATCGATCCTGGCAGAACTGTGGGAGGACAAGGACCGTCACTCGGACTGATGATGCATTGAGACTTTCAGGAAGCCTCAGGCTCGGACATCAGAATCATCCGTGACTTCAAGGCTGTTGACGAGGATCCGTTCAAAAAGAATTTCGACGCGGGGCCCTCAGCAACAAGCCTCTAGGTTGTCGCCGGATCGGATTTAAGTTACACGGCGGTGCACGCTGCGGCTCCTCTGACTTACTGAAGATCGGACTGACCGGGCCAGTAACTATGAACCACGTGCAAGCCCACTCAGTACAGGGCCGACCCGGAATGTTCAAGCCCGGGCTCGCTGGCCCGGATCACCGAGTCACGCCCGGTGGCCGCCCGGAGGGCCGGCCGAGTCCCGGACACGGTCACCACCTTTACTCAACTAGTGGACCGTTCGGTGCCCGGCGGCGGGATGATGACGGTGTCACTGAACGGGCAGCTGATGAAACGTGGCAGTCAAATTCCCGCCTGAGATTCCAAATTGTACAATCAAAATTAAAAGCTGAATTTCAGTAGCGCCAAGGTGTAATTCTAACTTTTAGAGGAGATTTTCAGCATTAAGGTTCAAATCATCCTTTGGACCGGAAATAGCGCAAAAATGGTAGCCAGGAGGCGCATGGCGCTGGCCATGGTGGCGATGGTATTAGGTGAGGATGAGAGAAGAGGAGGAATTCATGATCCCTTCGTTATTATTGCTGCATTTGCTGGGGAGCTGGTTGCGTCTTGATGGTTTTACTTGTGTGGGGTATGGTGGGACTGAAATTGTTCCGGTGACGTGTCGTGGTATGTTGGAAGCAGTCTGCTGTTTGCCGGTTGCGTTGTTCACGAACTGATATATCTCTGTCTATCTCTATCTCTATCTCCATCTCCATCTCTATTCCCGCCTCCTCCTCCATTTTCCCTCTACCTCCACCCCCACCTCTACCACGATCAATTAGTTTCTGTACCTTGAGTATTATCTATCTCACTCACTCACTCACTAATCATCATCATCATCATCATCATCATCATCATCACCATCATCATCAGCATCATCAGCATCATCTAATCTTTCTCCCTTGCAGGGCTTGCAACAGCTCTAGAGACCGAACTCTGTGGCGACGCCATCTGTGGGACGTACGGAGTCAAGCCGTCCTTCGACGACTCGAACCGTCCTCCGAGCCAGCAGGTGTGTGCTCTTGTACCGAGTATTGAACGCCTCGAAATGGGGAAATGAACACGATTGATGATCCGATGAAGGTTCTTGGTCGGGCAACATGGACCGTGTTCCATACCTTTGCTGTGTATCTTCCAGACACCATGGGGGACGTGGAGGTGACGATGAAGCACATGGGTCGAGAAGAACGCATGACGCCTCTGCTACAGGTCAAGATGTTCCAGAACTTGATCAACTCAGCAGGGTCACTCTACCCTGGGAAGGTTAGCAAGAGCTGGTGTAGACGCATGTGGATGGATTGATTCTTTCCTCCCAGGGAGGGGAGATCGTCAACGAGATCTTGAACAACGATGTGTTTAAGAAGGAGATTCAGAGCATTAAGAACAGGGAGGACGGCATGCTCGTGGCATGGAAACGTGATGTCGAGATCTTATTTCGAACTCCTGCTCACCACCAGCGACGTTTGCAGTTCACAATGCCGTCACTGCTGCTGTCAAGCCCGATGCTGTTCCGTTTCCAGAGGCCTTGGGTGCGTTGAGATGGCGAACATTCACATGTCGCTCGTTGACGCCAAGCTCAGGGATCAAGCCGTCTATGTTTGACCTCCTTAACAAGCCGGACAGCAACCACGTGCAGCTGGAGGTATGCGGAGCTTATCTTGTGATAGATGGTAATGCACGCTTAAATGCAGAATCTCAACATCGCGATGAAGAAGCAGATCATTGACGCTCTCACTTCTGTCAGTCTCTTCCAATGCTCATCTTGGTGCTCGTCTCATCTGTTTTCGCAGCGATGGAAGGCGACAGACGGCCTTATCAACAAGCATTGGTCCCAGAGAGACTTGCTCAACCTCCCTCCTGACCGAACCATGTTGGGCCGTGCGTTCTGGACTGTACATGCAACTTCCTTGCTCGAACCGCGCTGACCCTGGAGATGACAGTACCTGCATACAACCTCCGTGTACCTTCCGCACAACCCAACAACCCAGCAAATCGAGGCCTTTAAGTCGCTATTCGACGCTGTCTATCATATCTTCCCCTGCCCTGTCTGCAGGTGTTTTTGACATGTTGGAGGGTGTCCCGCCTGTTTGACTTGTGCTCGCCGTAGAGGACACTTCAGGCTGTTCTATCCCGACGCTGTTCTGCAGAAGGAGGCAAAATCAGCTTGCTCGATGCCGTTTTCCTTGCCGCTGACGTTGTTGCAAACAGCATGAGGATATCAAGAGCAAGCACGATGCTATCATGTTCTCCTGGAAAAGTGAGCTGCTGCCGTCATCTTGCAAGGATGGCCCTCACGCGTGTTTTGTTCTCAGTTCACAACATCGTCACCGCTGACGGCATCAACCGTGACGAATGGCCTGATCGCACCATGTACCCCAAGGACATGCACTTCAATGTTTCTCAGGTCCACTCCTGATCCAACAGTCGATAACCGAAGTCTTTATCCTCCTCCCTCCATTGCTGCAAGATTCAAGTCTTCCAGCACACCCGTTCCCTGCCCTTGTCCGCTCCCCATGTTCTCTCTTCCCTCTTCACTTTCTCCTCCTGTCGTTCCTTCGCTCACAGCTATCATGCCAGTTCTTGATCCCCTCACCTCACGCGGAAGAAGATCAGATGAAGCTCAAGATCTGCCCGACGAAGACTGAGACTTGTCTGGTCCGCGAGCGAGCGTCTTGTGCAGTCCCGGGGTTGACGTGACGCACCAGGACAAGGACACACGCTTCGAAGTGATCGCTGATGTCGAGTCGAGGTGGAAGGTGAACCCTTGGAGCGATCTCATGCTGCAAGCTGATGTTGTCTGCTTGCAAACAGATCGAGGGAGGCATCGATCAGCCTCTCAAGGACGACTCCCCTGGTGCTGCTCCTGTCGATCCCTCTTGACGGGTCCTGACCGTTGCGCCTTCAGCTGCCTGCGATCCGCCCAAGGAGGGTCAGAAGGTGCTCAAGATGGAGGTAGAAAGGGACGAGGTGTGAAAGCGGAGGGTCCCGTGACCTGTCGGCAGATGTACATCATGGGCAAGTGCCCATGGTGCGCCAAGGCGATGGAGAAGATCGCGGATTCGATCAAGTGCGACTACACTTGCTCGTACCAGGGGCAAGAATTGACGGCGAGATTGGACTTCAATGTGCACATGGTGAGAAGGGACACGTGCGAGGGAGTGGAGATGTTGATGATGATGATATTGTTGTTGTTGTCGATGACGATTTTAAATGTTGTTGTTGTTGTTGTTGTTGATGATGATGATGATGAAATGATGATGGTGGTGACAATGACGAATGTAACAGGTTGGTCTCAACAATGGAACTTGGGAGCAGCCGTGGCTTAAGGCCATTCACGGACCATCTGGTGACTCTCAACCTCGACTTTCATCAAACGCTTCACTCCTGGCATCTTCTTGTTTCCCTCCGTCTCTCTTGCTCTGCTTCTTTCCCACCTGTTTGCTCCCTAACGATCTGGCAGAGCTTGTTGGCGAGAGACTTGAGCTCTGTGCAAGGCAGCATTATGCAAAGGTCAGATGAGGACGAGAAGGAGGAGGGGTCGGAGGTAGAGGGGTCAGAGGAGGACGAGGAGAAGGAGGAAGGGTCAGAGGAGAAGGAGGAGGAAGGGTCAGAGGAGAAGGAGGAGGAAGGGTCAACGGAGGAAGAGGTGGTGGTGGTGGTGGCGGCGGCGGCGGTGGAGGATTTCTTACTTGGATTTGTAGAACTATGAGTACGTCAAGTTCTTCCACTGCATGGACGAGAATGTTTCCGTGATTCCTATTCGAGCACCTGAATGTGCAAAGAAGGTGAGGGAGAGGAACGGGAGGAGACAAGATGATGAGTGTGGTACAGCACAACATGGACCTCGACCTGCTGGTTTCCTGCGCCAACATGGAGGTAAAAGTCTGAGGAGGAGCAGGAGATAGAGCAGAAGGGAGGGGGGGAAGGGGAGGGTGTGGAAGGTGAGGAACTGATAATGTGCTGAAGGGTGAGACTCTTGTCGCAACTTCTTATGGATACGCGAGCTGGATGGTGAGGAGGAGGCAAAGAAACTCGTGGGAGTGACGAAGACGGCAGGGGATCGACATCACCCCAACGTTTGTGCTCAACGGCAAGAAGCACGTGCTCGGACTCCCATCCAACTTCTCAGGTGGAAGGAGCAGCAATGGGGAAGGAGAGAAGGGAGGGAGGGAGTGGAGAGGAGGGAGGGGAGAGGAGGAGGGAAGAAGCGAAGGGATGGAGGAAGGAGAAGGAAAAGAGGGAAGGAGGGAGAAGAGACGGGGGTAATGAGGAGGCAAGGTTGTAAAACTGAGCGCTAGATATCGTCTGCGAGCAACTGGCGACGACCTCGACCACTCTGGCGGAAACTTCTCTTTACAGCGGAGGAAGCCTCCGGATGGCGAGCGGGAGGTGAAGGGAGGGAGAGGATGCGGTAGAGACTGACGAGCTGCAGTGAGAAGAGGGACCTGGTGGTGACTGGCGTTGCCGTTGGTTTCATCACTATGGTGAGCGGGGGGAGGAAGGGGGAGGAGGCGGATGAAAGGGGTGGGAGAGCAAGGCAGGAGGAGGATGGAGGTGATGTTGGTTCGTACGATCATTCGCTTACTCGGAAACTTCAGGTTGTGATGGGAGCTGCGCTGGTCGTCATGCGGCTGAGGACGACCAAGGATGTTGAGCGACAGGCTCTCCTGCCTTGAATAAGAATGTAGTGTAGCGAGGAGGGACCATGAGAGAGTGGGGGAGGAGGAGGAGGAGGAGGAGGAGGACGAGGGGAATGTCACGGATCATGAATGTGCTGTAAATTTTGAATTCGTTGCAATTCAAGCTCGCTCAGTGATTAAGGAGAAGGAAGGAAATCACCACAAGGTTACACAAAGTCGCCATGGCGAGGAGAGGTGAGGAGGACGAGGCAGCGGATTCCTGCGGAGCAAGTCAAGTAGACTTCGAGGAGGACATGGCATGAGAGCAGCACTAGACGATGAAGGAGAGCAAGAGGAGAGGGAGGGAAAGAAGAAAGAGGAGGTGAGGCAAAAGAAGAGGAGGGGGAAGAAAGAAGAAAGGGGGAGGGGGAAGATGAGGCGAACCTCGTCGAGCTGCTGAAGCTTCTTATTTAACGTGTGTAGGGATGATCTCATCTCGTCTTCGAGCTGCTTCATCTCCTGAAGGGAACATCACTCGTCTTGCTCCCCACCGTCCCCACCACCCCACCAAGCACCTCTAACACTTCCTCCTCTTCCTCACCTGATCTCTTCCCCGTCTCTTCTGACCCTTTGCCGCAACTTTCTCATGCCCAATGGGCCCCTGCTGCAGAGACGATTGAGCGAGCGAATGGGGCGAAAGGATGGAGGAGAAGGAAAGGAGGACGACAAGAGCACGGCGAGATGAGGGAGGCTCGTTGGAGAAGGACAAGGGGAGGAAAGAGGATGGCAGCAACGAAAAGCAGGAGGCAGGAGAGGGGAGGGAAGAGAGCATTCTTTACCTCAGCTACACGCTCGATGGCCTTGTGCCCGTGTTTCATCACGACCTTCTCTACGGTGACCGTGGATGCATGCTGCTGCGACAAGGAGCTTCGCTGGTCCTGTTGCCCGCCTCAACTCTTCGCCCTGCCCCACCCTCCTCGACCTCCTCCTCTCACCTTCACTACAACCGATCGGACTGGCAGAAATCCAGCAGGCTGGCCAATGCAGAGATCCCAGTGTGTCCAACCATACTGGCCGTTGATCGCTTTAGCGTCTTGACTCTACGGAGCAGGAAGAGCAGAGGAAGAGGTCAGAAATTCTTTCCTTTCCCAGGGCACGTCTACCTTGGTGCCGCAAGACCCCTCCACCGCGCACCATGCTGCGTCCTGATCCGCCCTCGTGCATTCCGTGTATGTCTTGTCATCGCAGATGACGCACCATCCCTGCTGCATGTATCCTCCCTCCAGCTGGCACGCCGAGTCCTTCAGCGGCTTCACCTTGCACAGCTCGGAAGGAGCGTACTTGAAGGGCAGGCGGCACGTGCAGCCATTCTGCGTGCGAACCTTGGGGATGACGTCGGGCAGCTGCGGCTGGTCGGTGCCAGCTATGAGCGGCCTCTGAGCACGGAGTGAGAGGTGCAAGTTGGTGGTCGAGGAGAGGAGAAAGAGGATGACGAAATGGGTGAAGTGAAGAATGGAGAATGGAAGTAGAGAGAGGAAGAGGAAGAGGAAGAGGAAGAGGAAGAGGAAGAGGAAGAGGAAGAGGAAGGGGATCAGGAAGAGAAAGGGGAAGAGGAAAGAAAAGGGGAAGAGTAGCAAGGAGAGAGGAGGACGAGGGAAGGAGGAAGCCAGACCTTCTCCGGCTGCTCCTTGCAGATGTCCCAGTGAGTCCATCCGAACCCTCCGGGTCCCGTGTGCGCCATCTTGCTGTTGCTCTTCTTCCCGCAGGCTCCCTTGGTAGCGCACCAGGCGCCTCCCTTGCTGCTTGAGATGTCCGTGCAGGACGTGTAGACGATACGGTTGCTGCTCTGGCCGAATACAGGCGGGGAGTACTCGAAGGGGAGCAGGCACTCGCACCCGTCGACAGTCTTCACAGGCTCCGGCTCCAACCATCCCGGAGGATCTCCGACGCACTTGTCCCACTGCATCGTCTCCCCCGATGCCGTCTTGCCCGTGTAGCCGCACGTCGACTCCTCCACCGGGCACCACCAGAAGTTCTCCATGCCGCTCTTGGTCTGGCCATAGCGGGTGCAGGTGGTGAGGGTAACGGAGTAGCCGAGGCCCGGGGGGGTGATGGTGTAGGGCATCTTACACTTGCAGCCTTGCAACGTGCTGACGGACTGGGAGGGGTAGGGCATCACTCCCTGCTCGTGCGACTCCACCTGCTCCATGCAGTAGTCCCAGTGGTCCCACCCGTACCCCCTCGGCGTCAGTTTAGCGCGGGGGTCGTTACTCTGGATGCCGCAGTTGGGCGACTCCACAGGGTCGATGGCGCACCAGGCCTGGTTGGGGCTGCCGATATCAGTGCAGCCCAAGTACGTCACCTCCTGTCCAGCGAGGCTCGAGGGCTGGAACACCCACGGCTGCTTGCACACGCAGCCCTGGCGGGTCATCAACTTGGGCTTGAGGGGAGCCAGGAAACCAGCAGGCTCTCCGATGCACTTGTCCCACCTCGACCACCCGAAGCCTCCCGGCCCCTTGTACGCCTGCGGCAAGTCGCTCTTCTTGCCGCAGCTCTGCTCATTCACGGGGCACCAAGCCGCATGCATGCCGAACCTCTGGCAGGTGTTGAACTCCTTCACCTCGTGGTTGGTTTCCGCGTTGGCGATCTTGAAGGGGAACATGCAGGAGCAGCCACTCTCCGTGCGGACGAAAGGCAAAGGGTGGGGCACAATGCCCTTGCTCAAGTCAGCCACCAGCTCCGTGGGCTGATACTTGTCATCGCAAATGTCCCAGTGCGTCCATCCATACTGCCCGGACTTGGTTCCTGCCTTGGGGTCTGCGGACGTCGTACCGCAATCTCCTTCAACCGCGCACCATGCCGTGCCCGGGCTGTCGATATCAACACATCCGTTGTAGATGACCCTCTTGCCCCCGAGATCCCACGGCTCGAACGACCAAGTCGTCTTGCACGTGCATCCCTGAACAGTGGTGGCTGGCTTGGGCGGCAAGGCCAAGAAGCCCGCCGGTTCTCCCACACACTTGTCCCAATGGGTCCAGGACAGTCTCGAGTCGCCGTACTTGCTCTCTGGCGTTCCGGTGCGGCCGCAAGATCCTTCCGTGGCGCACCAGTGAGTGCCATGGCCGCCATGTAGGGTGCAGGCGTACAGCTCAAGCTTCTGCAGCCCCCCGAGCGACCTGGGGTAGAACTCGAAGGGGAGCTTGCAGGTACAGCCCTTCTCAGTGACGACCTTAGGAGCGGGGGAGGGCAAGAACTTCTCATCGTGAGGAGCAGGCTGGCTCATGCAGAAGTCCCAGTGAGTCCATCCATACCCTCCCTCCTTCACTGTGGCCTTGGGATCGCTGGAGCTCTTGGGGGATCCAAACTTGCCACACTCCCCGTCCGCAGGGTCCACTGCACACCATGCCTTCCCTGGTGACCCAATGTCTGTACAGACGTCGTACTTGATGGTATGGTCCTTGAGCTCCGGGACGTCATATTTGAAGGGCAAGAGGCAACGGCAGCCGGACACAGTCTTGATAGGAGGCCACAGGAAATCCTCCAGGGCCCTCCTGGCTGCAGACTTTCCACCGATCTGCTTGATCGCAACTCCCAGCCATTCGGACAGAACCTTGGCCTTCTGAGCGTGATAGTCGCGCTTCGAAATCACACCCTTCTGGTAGAGCCCGTCGATGTCACGCAGTTCGTACTCCATCTGCATGTCGTCGGACGGCTTGTTCTGCTCCCCAGCCAACGGAGCGGCGATCCCCATCTTTGCGCTGCCCGAGTGACCAGAGCCAGGCAGGGACGAGCCAAGAATGACTCTCCTGAGCATCGAGATGACATAGACCTCCACCTGATGATGAACGCGGGCCCTTATCCTCAGGAGCAGTGGCACCAAGAGCCTGGATCGCATCTTCTTCATCTGTTCAGCATTCAAGTTCTTTCGCAGCCCGACGTCGCGGACAGTCTCCTTCACGCGCTCGTGAGCCTCGGCGTCCAAGTTCTTGATGAGAGGAGCTTCAATCCCTTCCACGATGGGCAAGATGTAAGGGTTCTCAGTGGACTTGCCGCTCTCAGCCCACTCCAGCATCTCCTCCACATACCCCGCCTTCATGTTGCGCAGGAGGGATACAAGGTTCTGAGCATAGGACTCTTGCACCTTGGGGTCAGAGATGGGAAGAAACGAAGGAGGAAGCTTCAGACCCTTGTACGGCCTTGTCCCATCCTCCCCCACCGCCTCAGCCATCTTCTTGTCATAATCCTCCTCATCCTCAGCCGTCCACTCTTGTCCTGGCATCCTGTAGATCGAAGGAGGGGCTGAACCCTTGCCTTTGACTGAAGCTAGCTTTCCCTCCAGGGAGTGAAGGGTCTTCTCGATCTCCGCCGCCCTCTCATTCAAAAACTTCTCGTCGAGCTCAGCTGGGAGATCCGACGGCCTCTGGACCACAAGAACGAGCCCGACGATAAGGACTAGAGGGCCGGCAATGTATAGGGGGCTCAAGCTCCTCTGTGAACACAAGTCAGTCAGCTGATCGAAGTCGGAATGAGTTCCATCTCACCGGCGAAGCTTTGAGACCAGGCATTGCAAGATCAGTCGCCGAGAGTTGGCGAGAGAAGCTGAGGATCGAGAGAAATTAGTCCACAGCAACAAGACAATCAAGGATTGATAGAGAGAATATAGCGAACAAACTGGAAGGAAGTGGAAGAAAAACTAAAGTACGATGTTGGGACAGCACAAGAACAAGAGAGTTGAGAGTGAGAAAATCAGTATATCGTCTCTCTCGAAACAAAATGAGCTACCCTGCACGAGAAGGTTGGAGATCGGAACACATTCGACAAGGTAGACAAGCAGAGGCAAGAACGAGTTGATGATGGCGAGGAAACATGTTAGAAAGGGAGTATGGAGGTTTCATATCGATAAAACGAAGTGATTGAAAGAGACGAGGAAGAGGAATTGCTAGCAATATCAGATGCGTAGGCAACACTGGTGGAAATCACCACAGGGACAAAGGAGGGAGGAAACAGAAAAGGTGATACAGCAGGAGGTTATGGAAGTGGGGACGATTTGATGGGGGAGGAGAAGGTTACGGAGCAGCGGCAAGAGGAGAAGGAGCAAGAGGAGGAGGAGGAAGAGGACGAGGACGAGGAGGACGAGGACGAGAAGGAGGAGGAGGAGGAGGAGGACGAGGAGGACGAGGAGGAGGAGGACGAGGAGGACGAGGAGGACGAGGAGGACGAGGAGGACGAGGAGGACGAGGATGAGGACGAGGACGAGGAGGAAAAGGAGGAGGAGGACGAGAACGAGAACGAGAACGAGAACGAGGAAGAGGAAGAGGAAGAGGAGGAGGAAGAGGAAGAGGAAGAGGAAGAGGAGGAGGAGGAGGAGGAGGAGTTGTCGGCGGTGACAGTCACGGCTGCTGCCATGATGACTGTGACGCTTCGCAAGCGATGCCCGTTACAACAGTTACATCTAAAAAGAAAAGATATTAAGCTAATTGTGTTGTTGAGTAAAACTACCCGACAATGGCGGAGGAGCGCCTTGGCGCTGCAGTGCGGTGAGTGGTGAGAGGGAGGGAGGGGAGGGGAGGGGAGAGGAGAGGAGAGGAGAGGAGAGGAGAGGAGAGGAGAGGAGAGGAGGGGAGGGGAGGGAGGGAAGGGAGAGAGAGGAGAGGAGGGATGGATGGATGGAGAGGAGGTAACATATGATGCTGTGAAGTTAGTGAGAGGATATGATGTTGAAACAAGAAGAGAGATCTAGGCAGAAGGAGGATGTACGAGGAGGAGTGGCAATTGGTCGGTGGTACACCGAGAAGAGCTGGATCACTACTGCAGAGATGACCATGCTGCGGGGCATGTAGATGTATTATACCATCTCACATGAATGTCCAGGGCAAGACTGACAAGGTACGAGTACGCCAAGAAGATTTCTATCGAGCGCCTTCACGACTTGAGCAAGGTTCTGCTTCGTGAGGAAGTCGACGGATCCTCTAGTCTTGTGGCGATGCAGTCCAACTTATCTTCTTTGAGAGCTTGGGACACGCTGGCGGAGAGACTGAGGAGACAACATCGGCTCCCATACTTTGAATCGTTTCATATCGCTTTTCTTTTCAAAGCGAACTCGTCCCCGCTATTCAAGGGGGTGGTGGAAGGAGAGCTGCTGGCAGAGAACGTGTTCCTCGCCCGATTTCATGGCCTCACCGACAGACTCTCAAAGTCTGCAAAGTTGCTCGCGGAAATCGCTTACCTGATGATCGTGCGGAGCTCTGCGGTACATGATCACGAATGGAATCGCATCCTCATGCTTTCTGCAGGAGAACAAGTCGATTGGCTCGTCTTCCCAGCCCGCCCTCCGAACACATCTTTGTGCCTGCACCTGGGAGAAGACGCTGATGGAATCGGAAGACTACGTGGACGAGTATCCGTTCGCGCATGAGCTGCCCGCGACCTTTCACGCGCTCCAGGAGATCTTCCAAGTTTACTTCTACCGATTCTTGGAATCCTTGAGCGAGTTGGAGCGTCTCAGGTACCTCTGGGGGGAACTTCCGCACGTGTCTGAAGCTCACGGCAGAAGCTTCTTAGAGTACAGGACGGGGCTGAGGACGAGGCTGCTGCTGCTGCAGATCAAGATGCAAACTCTCTCTGCTGCGCTAGGGCTGGGCCCAATCGACTCGCCAAGAGGCAGGGAGAGGATGGAAAGGATGCGCAGTCTAGCTGGGAAGTTGCAGCATCCTGAGCTGCGGGGGTTTGTGGGTGCCGGGAGGGGGCGCGAGCAGGAGCAGCAGCTGGGAGGTGAAATGCTGGAAAACCAGCTCGCATACTTGGCGGTCAGATTGGTAGATCTGAGATACCTCCCAACGCTTGAGGAGCCTGACGGATGCGGCAGAGGCCGTACCTCCTGCAGAGCATGAGCAGAGTTCGGCAGAAGAGCGTCCAGCATGCCGTGAAGACGATGATGGACAAGGTCAGGGGCAGGGCTGACAGGGATGCTGTATGACTTCCCAGCAGGTCTGGGAGCTGATTGCCGTCTTGCCGATGATTGTCACTCATCTTGACCCTCTGCAGCTCAGCATTCAGGTCTGTCGTGTGTTGGGCGGCTTCCGAGTTGACGCTGCGGTCACCTTGCAGTGGAAGAACTTGATTGTGGACGCAGAGAGTTTCATGCAAGAATGTCTCGTTGAGGTTGGTGAGAGCGGAGCAGGACGTCTGTCATGAATCTTGCAGGAGGAGCTCGATCGGTTTTCTGGAGTTGAAGTGTTTGAGAAGTATGGCCAGAGAGTGCAGGTTGACCTGGAAAACTCTCAAGATCTTGTGCAGAATGCCTTGATACAGTGAGTGCGAGACTGCGGATGTGCACATCTGAGCTGACATGTCAAGGTTGCGAGACGGTATATCAAAGTTGGAGGCATCTGCTATGGTATACACCACCTAGCTGACTTCGTCCTTGACACGACACCCAGTCCTGTTGTCGCGTCAAGAACAAGAGAATTACCAAGAGAAATTGGGAGGGCGACAAAGGAGACGTTCAAGGACTGGAGGGGGGAGCCGAGGGCGATCGCAAGGACGTCGTTAGTCATACGGGGAAATCGAGCATCGGCCACATTGACACGTTGAGGAGCATGGTGAGGCGTTCAGGATAAAGATGGTGAGAGTGAGAGCTGTGCAGGTTTCTATCATGAAGGAAAGTCTCCACTTCGACACTCTTCAGCAGAACTCTCGTCCCTTTGGTGAGAGACCCTTCGGTCGTGTTGGGAGAAAGTCACGTTGGTTGTTAGCGGAGTTGATGAGGAGGAAAATGCAAGACAAGAAGGAAGCCATGACTGCACGCAATGCAATCTATTTCACCTCGCTCTCTCTTCATACCTCATTGCCTCTCCTGCAGAACTCGTCTCAACGTGGGAGGTTGTGGGAACGAGTTCGAGGTGCCGCAGGTCTGCTCCTGCTCCTGCTCCTGCTCCTGCTCCTGCTCCTGCTCCTGCTCCTGCTCCTGCTCCTGCTCCTGCTCCTGCTCCTGCTCCTGCTCCTGCTCCTGCTCCTGCTCCTGCTCCTGCTCCTGCTCCTGCTCCTGCTCCTGCTCCTGCTGTTCACGTCTGTCCCAGGTGTGCTCGTAGCCAACAGCAAGAGCAGCAGATTCAAGTTGGGAGACCTTCACATGAATGAGGTTGAGAGCATCTTGGAAGAATACTTAGAGCCAGGAGAAGGCGAAGCGTTGAATCTCCAAGATCGAGGTAATCGTCTCAAACTTTCTTGTTCCCCCTGACATTCCATTTCCCTAGGGGTTGACAGACTGGAGAAGCAAGCATTGCTCGTGCTGAAACGAAGCTTCAAGAACGGAATCCCAGCGCTCGACCAGGGTTGAGAGCCGGCAGGGGCTGCTGTGGGGGCTGACGGAAGTTTGTCAGCCCATCGCAGGTCGAGAGTCGAGGAGGCGGAGAGAACATCGACAGGTGCTTGCGAGAGCTGCTGACGTCGACAGTGCTGACGTGGTTCTCCTCCGATCAGAGCTCGGCGAGGGAGAGGAAGAAGACGCTAAGCGTGGTTTCCTCCTCCAGACTATCCTGGTCTGTACCCTGCTACCTGCCTTGCACGTCGAGAGGAGAATGGACTTACAACAGTTTGATGCCGTCTCCGCTTCTTGACATGTGCGGCAGGTGCCTGCGCTGCGCCGATGTCAAGTTTCTCTAGACGAGAACCGACGATCAAGGGAGGTGAGAGCATGCGCTGTCTTGACAGCGATAAGTGACACGTGCTGCAGTCGTTCCTCCATCGTTAACTTGGAAATCACCACAACCATCTATGCTCGTCTGCCGTCAGGTGCTCCATCTGATAGGTCCAGGTGGGACATGCAAAGGGAGCAACAACATGGAATGATCAGGTTGTCAGCAGACTTTTGATGGAAATGTGACGATCTCCAAGATTTGACCATCGGCACACACCTGCCTCAAATGTGTATTCTCGCGATCTTGCGGCAGAGGTGATCATTGTACGCCTTTCTCAAACTCTTCTCTGTGAACTTGAGATGCAGGTCAGTTCAAAGTGTACAAAAATAATGTTTCTTAGACCCTTTCATTAATCGTTTTCATGGACTAGTGAAGACGTGAAGCTCATCTGAGTCAATCTTTCTACAAGTATCCGTTGCTCATCATTCTGCTCTGCTGCTGCATGTCCGCGTATTGAGGCTGCCCCATGGGCTGCTGGTACAGCTGCTGCTGCTGCTGCTGCTGCTGCTGCTGCTGCAAGCAACATCAGACCCTCTATGTCTCCTCCTCACTCTACCTGAGCCCCCACAGGAGCTACTCCGATGCTCTGCAGGTAGGCGTTGGTGGCGTCCTGCGACATAGCACCTGAGTTGTATCCCGCATTCCTGCCCGACAGTCACTTGCTAACCAGCAGCCTCACACGTCTCCTCACATCCCCGGGAACTGCATGGTGCTCGGAGCCTTGGCACTCGTCTTGGTGGTGAAACCCTTGAAGCCTATCAGTCTCTTGCCCGCGCGCCATGTCAGGTCACTGGCGGCACCTGTCGTGCGATGGCGGCGTTCCTCCTCTTGTTGAAGTCATCCCATGCTGTGTTGGGGACGGACATCTGCTGCGGCGCTTGCTGGACCGCGTAGGTCATCTCCTGTGGAGGCGCCTGGTACTGGTCCGCAACCATGTACACCTGCGGCTGGGCCACCGTCGTGACATGCGGCTGGGCCACCGTCGTGACATTCTGAGGAGAGTACTCGTAGAACTGCTGGGAGGGCTGCAATCTAGACTCAGAGGCGACGAGGAGGGCACAACTACCTGAGACATGACGTAGGATACAGGTTGCGGTGAGACATTCACGTTCTGTACGTACTGGACTGCCACTGGCTGTCATGGAGAGGTCCAGAGAGTGACATGGACGGGTCGTACCTTGTCTCTGTTGGGCATAAGGTGACTGTGGCGGATAATTCATGTGCTGATAACTCATGTTGTTGGGTGAGTTCTGATAAACAGCCTGCATCTGCACGAAAATTTCACATTTGGGTGTGATTCTTGACCCGTTGCACCCAATGACGCACAGAGTTATATCACGTTGCAGACTGATTGCTTCGGTTAACTGACTGCTCGATGTACACGACCATCAAATTGTGAGGACAGTTACTGTGTGTCTCGTATGGTTGAGTAGCCATTCAAATGTTTGGTTTCATCCACTCCACTACGTTCGATCCCCCCACCATAGACCATCTTTCTCCTCCCTGCCTCCTTCAAGTCTTCCAGTTCATCGATCTGCTTGTCCTCTCTCCTCTCTCTCCTCCCTCCTCCCTCCTCCCTCCTCCCTCCTCCCCTCCCTCCCTCCGCCACGTCAGCCCTCCCATCTTTGTCTTTCTTGCCGCATCCCGCTCTTCCACCCCATCCCACCCCCTTCCCGGTCTCTACCTCCCCTATTCCTGCAATAATGGGGTAGTCAGTGGTCGGAGCAGGGGTGGTCGCGGGACTACCTCGAAGTAGAAGATTTTTTTGGGTTACTGGAAATGCCGCGCCTACTGGCAAGAGTTGATACAAGGTCGTAGGACGAGAGCGGGAAAGAGGTAGAGCAGGAGAGATAGAGCAGGAGAGAGGTAGAGCGGGAGAGAGGTAGAGCAGATGAGAGGTACAGCAGGAGAGAGGTAGAGCAGGAGAGAGGTAGAGCAGGAGAGAGATAGAGCAGGAGAGAAGTACAGCAGGAGAGAAGTACAGCAGGAGAGAGGTAGAGCAGGAGAGAGATAGAGCAGGAGAGAGGTAGAGCAGGAGAGAGGTAGAGCAGGAGAGAGGTAGAGCAGGAGAGAGATAGAGCAGATGAGAGGTAGAGCAGGAGAGAGGTAGAGCAGGAGAGAGGTAGAGCAGGAGAGAGATAGAGCAGATGAGAGGTAGAGCAGGAGAGAGATAGAGCAGGAGAGAGGTCGATCGCCAGAAACACACAAGAATACAAGTGAGAAGTTTGCACGAGCTTTTCGAACATGTGAGAACATGAGATCGAAAGAGCAACAATTATGCTGAAACTTTCACCTTAGATTTGAATTCACAACATCTATTCAACTTTTTTTCACCATTGATTTCACCATTTTCCCACGTCACCTTTAACTTATCTCTCCCCTTGCACACGTACAATTGTGTCGACTATTTGCGTTTCCAGTGGTTGTCAATAAACATCTCATGGAAGAGGACTTGATGACTTAATGATGTCCGAAACCTTTGTGGATTATGAGTGTACCTGAGACACTGCAATCTTCACACTGCAATCTTCGTCTATTGAGTTATCAGAGGGAAGTGGCAGCTCATTTAGAGAATCGGAAGCAATCAAATTTGATTTCTACAGTCACAACAACTTTGAGAGAATCCAGTTGTAACTGTTAAAAATATCCCAGAGAAGAATTACATAGAGGTCAGCTGTTTGAAATGCCTGTCCTAGCATCTTCGCCACTCAATATCTTGCAAACGAGTGAGGCTAATGATGAATTTTCAACATCAACAAGTTTTACCTTGTAAGTTTCAGCGACAGTCTTCTCGTCGAAATAAAAGACTTCCAGCGGCATGTGAACACTCGAAAAACTGCCAACCATCTCAGGAGGAGAAAGGAGATGACGATGAAGATGGAAATGAAGATGGAAATGAAATTGAAATTGTAGATGAAGTTTTCGAAGGTGTTAGAGCGTTTACCCCATCGAGGGGAAGGTAGCATTGTTGGGGCTAGCTCGAAACGGATCTGAGAAGCCGTGTTCCTTGTAAGACACGTACCACCTGTTCACAGTCTGGTCAGCTGCTGCTGGAAGGAGCGAGCGTTGAGCTCTTACCTCGCCACTTCCTTGCGGGAGAGAGTGTAGTCCTGGTCGAGATCCCAAGTCTTGAGGATCCGCAAGGAGTCGACCATTCGGCTCCCTGCAGGAACAGAGTCACAAGGGTTGAGAGGCACGAGCAGAGTCTCTGACCGAAGGAGGAATGCAGCATCGTGTGGAGCTCCGAATGGGAGAGACGGAGGTTCTGGTCCTGGTCGTACAGGTCGTACAGCTTCTGCACTTCCTTCTGCGATTCATCCACTAACAAGGACATGTCAGGAAGGCAACGAGTTAGCAAGATGCCTCGCTCTCTTACTTTCCCTCTCATGTTCATCGCGCTCCATGTATCTCTCCTCCTCTTGCTCCTCTTGCTCCTCTTGCTCCTGGGACTGCATCGATGCCCCTCCGATCGTCACTGCTTCCGCTGCTTCCCCGGAGGATTGAAAATCAAGCGCTGGAGAGGAGGATTCTGCCGCCTCCTGACGTCCACCGAGGGCAGAGTAAATTCCCTCCGCCTCGTCCTCGCTCACACAAATTTCCTCCTGCCGTCAACTTGACAGTCAGCAGCGGACGAAGCATGCGGTCATGGCTCACCGCAGGCAGTTGGGAGCTGCTATATCCCATGCAGCGAGCAGAAACATTCCCAGCTCGCACTGGAAGGGCCGGGGCCGCGTGCTGTTGGGCCTGCTGCATCTGCCCCAGGAGCTTCCCGATGTCCTCGAAGGAGGTGACAGGAAGCATCTGCATCGGCTGCATGCTCTGTGCCGCCACCGCCTGCCCTCCGGCCCCTGGCTGGACCTGGTTGGTACGGAACTGAAACCCTGAGATTTTGAGCTGCGGTAGAGGATGTAAGGCAACGATGTGGATGCGGGAGGAAGTGAGGAGAGGAGGATGGAAAAGAGGAGGAGGATGCCTGGGAGGAGAGAGCATGGTGGAAGCTCTCAAAAAGGGTGAGGCCGAAGAAGAGAACGGGGTGCAGCGGGGAGAAAGTTTTGATGGCGATGGAGGGTTGGGAGAGGATGGAAAGTGAGCAGAGGAAGGAGACTACTGAATAGATCAATGAAAGCATGGGATGGCAGAGGGATATGCGGGGAGTTTGGGTTTGCTTGATCCACCTGGCCTGTGTTAACGTTCCCGAGAGCTTCTTCGATTTTCTGAGCAGATAAGGAGGAGAAGGAGGAGGAGAAAAGGTTAGATAACAAACGGGAGGGAGGGGAGGGCAGTACCTGTTTCATAGCCCCTATGGTCTCCCAGATGTTTCCCATACCTCCCGCCGGCAGTTGTATCTAAATAGCAAAAAGATCACATTATCCTGAGCCTGTATAGCTGTCTCCCCCTCCTCCCTCTCCCCCTCCTCCCTCTCCTCCTCCTCCCTCTCCTCCTCCTCCTCCCTCTCCCTTCGTCTCCTCCTCCCTCCCCTCCCTCTCCTCATCCTCCTCCTCCTTGAACACTCACACCCTCTGCCCTCTGCCCTCTGTCTGCTAACCCGCACCTGGACGTTGAAGGTGTTGGTCTGAGTCCCGATGATCTCTTGCATTGCGTGCCGATCCCTCCAGGCTGGCAGCAGACCCAATCGACGTCTCTCGCGCTTCTGAAACAGATGCTGCAGGAGCGAGGTGAGGTGGCGGAGGAAGAGGAGCGCACCGACCTGCAGGCTTGTACCGACTCGCTCCTGGTCGATTGGAGTCTGGGGGAAGAGGGACAGAGTCAGAGCAAGGGGAAGGCCAGGTAGAGCAGTGGGATGAACGTGGAGAGAGCAAGGAGGAACGTGAAAGACAGGATGTTGTTCGCAGAGCACCTCGAACGTGTCTCTTGCGTTCTGAAACTCCAAGTCGAGATGGGAGTACTTGAGAGACGCTTGCAACGAGGCACAACTGACAGGCAGCAAGGAAACAGTCAGAATCCTTCACGCAGGAGCCAGGACGCTCTTCTCTCCTACCTCCCCAGCATCTGCTTCGCCTGCTGTAGCTCCTCCAGGGCCTTCACTCTCAGCGTCAGGGTCAAGTCAGGATCCCATCGCAGCATCTCACCATGGACGCGTTGCGGTCAAGGCAGAGGGTGGGCCTTGGCAACGTGCAGTCGTAAAGGCCGTCGGTGACGTCCGATGACTCGTTTTGAACAGCATGAAGCTCCTCCTCCTTCATCGATATCGTCTGGCATGAACTCTCCCCATCCTGACTCTGCTCGTCATCTCGTCCATGCTGGTGATGGTGGTGGTGCTGCTGCTGCTGATGATGATGATCGTAAAAAGGATTCGGAAACTTTGGGAGGGAGGAAAATCCGGCAGAGGAAGTGAAACGATCGCCAGGCAATTGTTGCAGCGGGAGAGGATGCCCTTCAGTTGAGAAGACGAAGGAGCCGTTGAGAGCCCAGTGACGAGGAGTGAAGAGAAGGTAAAGATATCTGCAACAAGGGGGCATGATGTGAGGAGGCGAAGACCAGGTTGAAGGAGAATGGATGGAGGAAGGGAGCAAGGGAGAGGAGAGCAGGGAAGGAGGAGGGTAAGGAAAGAGTCAGCGAGTGAGGGAGGGAGGGAGGGAGGGAGAGATGCAGGGAGGAGGGAGGGAGGGAGGGAGGGAGGGAGGGAGGGAGGGAGGGAGGGAGGGAGCAGTACTTGAGGGTCTCGGAGAGGAAGAAGGAATCCATCTTATCTTGCAGTAAGTGAGTTTCCACATCCTCGATCGCTGCGTGACCACAAGGGACGCGCGTCTGCTCGAGGGAGGAGAGGATGTCTCGTCCCACCTGTACATAGTGGGGATCGCGCGTAGCCTGGTAGAGGTACATGGTGCTCTCGATGAGCTCAGGACGAAGAGGATATGACCTGGACGGGAAGCAGGAGGAGGAGGAGGTGAAGCAGGAGGAGGAGGAGGAGGTGAAGCAGGAGGAGGAGGAGGGAGAGTGGCAGGAGGAGGCAGGAGAGGACATGGAGGAGGAGACAGGTTTGGCAACAGGATGAGGAGAGGGGAGAAGAAGGGGAGGGAAGAAGAAGGGACAGTCATTCTCTCATTCAACTTCGTGGCATGGTAGCAGCTACCTCTGTCCTTGTTGTACCCGTCCATCGGCCAGGTTGTAACCTTCAGGAGTGTATCCATACCTGAGAACAGAAGAACATTATCTCCTCTTCCTTGTAGTTTCCCAGTCTTCCTTTCTGCCTCCCCATCTTCCACCCTTAGATACCCTCCCCTCCCCTCCCTCTCCCCTCCCTCTCCCCCTTCCTCTCCCCCTTCCTCTCTTCTCCCTCTCCCCTCCCTCTCCCCTCCCTCTCCCCTCCCTCTCCCCCTCCCTCCTTCTTGCTGTTCTGAGTTTCTCATTCACCTCCTCCATACACCATAAAAAGCTGAATGCGTCTCGCTCGCGTCCTTCAAGTTGCCAGCAATGACCTGCTCACGTCAATCAGCACGAACTTTCATTTTCACCCGCCGCCAACCCCCTCGTCCTCTTGTTCTCCTCGCTACCCTTCCCTTCCCCTCCCTGCTCATGCTACGCACCACGTCCTCCTCCCTTTCAACTCCGCGTCCCCGCTCCCTCTCCTCCCACACACCTCGATGGCCGGCCAGAACGACTGCAGGCTGTTGTAGATTGGCCACACGAGCTGTGCCGACTCCATGTTCACGTCCACGTACCATGGCGACTTCGCCAGGAGCGCCTTGGCGGAATGGTACGCCTGCTGGAAGAGGAACAGAAACTCGTCCTCCCCGTAGAGGATGTAGCTCTTGATCAAGTACTCGTAGAAAGAGTCGATTGACGTTCCCACCCCGCTGTCCTTGTGCGTCCACTGCCCCGTCATGATGTCAAGATGCGCTCCGATCAAACCCATGCTCGATCTCCTTGACCACAGGGCTAGCAGGGACCTCTTTGCCACCCGCTCAAACTCCCCGCGTCCTGACAGCCTTGACAGCATGCCGAACTCCAGCATGAGAGTCCCAGCGCATGCTGAGGACGTGATGGTCGTCTCCCCCACGGCAACCCCGCTGCAGGACACGTCAGACGCTGGAGGTGCCCGAGCAGGAGGGAGAGAGGGAGGGAGGGAGGGAGGGAGGGAGGGAGGGAGGGAGGGAGGGCAAGGACACATATTCAGCGCATGAGTTAGGTGAGAGGAGCGTTGAGGGCTGGTACAGGCACGTTCATCCTGCCCCTCCTCACCTTCTGAGGTTGATGGTACCGTAAGGAATGCCCGTCGGAGTGTCAAAGGCGGGGAGGAGGCGTTCCCCGAGCTCGAGAGCCTTCTTGAGCAGGAAGCCGTCGTAGTCGTCCATGAGCTTCAGCTTCGGATCTCGAGCGAGGAGGTGAGAGGAAAGAAGTCCGCCGAGCACGCGGATGTTTGTTTCGAAGACAGACACCTGAACGTCCTTGTCGAAGGAGAGATGCTTCTTCAGCAGCCCCACCGCTCTCGCAAACTCCGTCCTGTTCCCGAGCACAGCCAGCATGTCTAAAGAATCCACGAGCGTGAGCGCGTAGGAGCCGAAGTTGTCGATGAAGCTGCAGGAGAGCGGGAGAAGCTCGTCATGCGGGAAGGCATGCATTATGTAGTTGTCGTATGCATGGTAGAACATCCTCTTCACTCTCTTCCGCAACTGATCCAGCTCCTGCTCGCTTCCGGGAGGAGCAGCAGCCGGAGTGAACGAATCCTTCAGGTCTCTCAACAACTTGGCGAGAGGGTCCGGTCGAGTCTCATGAACGTCCTTCCTGTCATGGAGATTCCTTCCCGCTCCCGCTAGGTTAAGGAGGAGGAGGAAGGCGAGGAAGGAGAGGGGATGCCTAGCAACTCGCATGTCCGTCCTCAGTCACTTGTGACTGTTCATGCAGCTGGATGCAGTTCATAGAAGCCAGACATGCCCTGGCATGAGGCGTTGAGGAGGTGAAGAACGAGACGCACACTTCCGAGGGGGGGAGGTCGATGCAGGTTTGGAAGGACTCGTTCTTCTAGCTGTCTCTGACAAGTGGGAGAGGAGAGGTGGCAACAGGGAGGCGGGTGGGTAGATGGAGGTGGAGAGGAGGAAGAGAGGCCCCACCAACATACACATGGGCGACCTCTGGCTTCTGGACTTCACGATCGCTCTCGCATGGGTCTTGCCGTCCTCTTCGCAGGGGCCTTGCGCTACTGCTCTTTGTCCTGATCCTTGTTCCCCTGCTTGTCTTGCCTGCCGTCGCTTGCGTGGTTGAGTAGCGGTTTGACTAAAACATTTGTACCAGGAGCTAATCCTAATCATGATTGACAAGATTTAGCAACACAAATGGATACCGCCTTCTCATGGAGTCCAGCAAGGCAAGCTTCATATTCATCCTGGATTCGTGAAAGAACCGTGTCTGACACCCTCACAACGGATCTGAGTAGAAGCAGTTGAGCTGAGGTGTGTGGATGAAGTTTAGCAACAGATATTCAGTACATGTGATGGTGACCGGGTTTAATGTGCATCTTAACTTTGTTCATGTGTTCATTGTAATTAGAACATGAGTAATGTAATTGCAACACCTCATGTGCATAAAGCTGTTCTCCATCCTGCTTGTACTTGCTTGCAACATCAACTACAACAGCATAAGCTAACATCTCACACACCTTGCAAGCGCTCGTTCTGCGCAAGCATTTCAGGTTCACTGCTAATCCAACACTTCCAAAAATGAATTAAAAAGAGAATAAAACTTTAAAAGATAAGGTCATGGTACAAATTATTGACTGATTTTAGAAGGAAACTTGATACCGCAGTATATTGACCCCAGTGACCTGGATGACGCACGCCTGCACAATTCGATCCCATCTCCAGCGCTCTTTCAACTCGCGGGCGGACCTCCATTCCTTCCCCCCCAAGCGCTCAGTCACTGGACGGTTGATGCAGACTTTTCCCCCTCATCTTGAGCGGCGGGCGCATCTATCCCAAGTTCAGGCAGCCCTTCTCCGGGCTCATAGCAGCTACACTGTGGAGCTCTATCCCCCCGAGTCCGCAAGTCCGCCTTCTAGTCCATTCCCCCTGGAGCCCTCCTTCGCAAGACCCAGAGCCCCCAGCGGCGATTGCAGGAGGCCACGAACAGTCATCCTTCCAACCAGTGTCCCATCCACCTCGCACGAGGAGTCGATCGCTTCCTCCATGGCCTACCTCCGGCTCGGCTGCCTCCCACCTGTGATCGTTGTGCTACAGCTCTCGACCCCTCGGCGGGAAGCAGTGTCTCGCATTTGGCCAATTGTCGTCATCGCGCAGCTCTATGGACCACCGCACATGAGCAGTGTACTGTGGTTCTT
Source organism: Guillardia theta CCMP2712 (assembly GCF_000315625.1). Taxonomy (NCBI): domain Eukaryota; class Cryptophyceae; order Pyrenomonadales; family Geminigeraceae; genus Guillardia; species Guillardia theta. The sequence continues at coordinate 558,239 of NW_005434638.1, forward strand.
CGCGACATTTGTGTGGAAGCGGGCATTGTCACCAAGCTCCATCAACAGGGACTGCGACAAACCCGGACCCACGTCCCTCAGCACGGCCCCACCAACAGACACATGGGCGACCTCTGGCTTCTGGACTTCACGACACCTGGAATGGGCTGGTTCTGGACTTCACGATGACACACCCCTACAACAGCAGCGGCAGCCCCGTCGGACTTTCTGCGCTCTCCGGCCCCGCCCAACAGAAGATTTCGGATCATCGCGCCAGTTATGGCACCCATCACCCGCCGAAGGCCTTTCTTCCCTTCACTGCAGGTACGGATGGTCTTCTTCATGCTGACGCTTTGCGGTTTCTCTGGTACCTGGCGAATCACCATGGAGCTACGCTGACAGCGGAGTGGGATGGATGCGCTCAGGAGGCGGTGTATGGGGACCCTGGCTTTCATCGTTTGCGTGCTCGCCTGTTTCGGCAGACCGCTCTCGTATGGGTCTTGCCGTCCTCCTCGCAGGGGCCTTGCGCTACTGCTCTTTGTCCTGATCCTTGTTCCCATGCTTGTCGTGCATGCCGTCGCTTGCGTGGTTGGAGTAGCGGTTTTTGCTGCCTTTTTCGTTTTCTAGTCTTTTATTGAGGCGGGTTTGCAGGCTTTATCCTCCCCCTCCTTTTGTTTGCTCCGGTTTGCCCTTCTTTTTCAGTCAATCATAAATATAGAGTTTTCGCATGAATGCAGAGGGAGGGAGGGAGGGAGGGAGGGAGGGAGGGAGGGAGGGAGGGAGGGAGGGAGGGAGGGTAGGGGGGGGGGGGGGAAGGGGGGGATGGATTGAATGATCGGGAGAAGCTATGCAGATTGAGCAGAGAAGATCTTTGCATGTACATGTTGTAAGAACGGAACCCACCATTTACTTTTTTGCAGATGCAAGTGCTTGGATGTTTGCGGGGAAGCGGTCGGTTGACTCGCTGCCTTGTGCATCAATACCGTTCACAAATCTTGTATGAACCTTCCTTGCGGTCATCTGCACACTGCAAGCTTCTCAACCTTTGGGGAAAAAACATCTCATCAGATAACCAATGGATTAATTTGCAGAGACTGGATCAAGAGTACGTTGAAGCTAGAAAGGCGTTGAGAGACATTCGGAGAAAGGGGACTCGCGAAGAAATAGTGGTGGCCGAACGCGAGGTAGCTGAGATGAGGCTTGATGCAGCCAGGGCCAGGGGGAACCCGGTCGAGATAGCAGGGGCGGAGCAGGACCTGGCCCAGGCGAGGCTTGATGCAGCCAGGGCCAGGGGGAACCCGGTCGAGATAGCAGGGGCGGAGCAGGACCTGGCCCAGGCAAAAGCCGCGACAGTAGAAGGAATGGCCCAGGCGAGGCTTGATGCAGCCAGGGCCAGGGGGGACCCGGTCGAGATAGCAGGGGCGGAGCAGGACCTGGCCCAGGCAAAAGCCGCGACAGTAGAAGGAATGGCCCAGGCGAGGCTTGATGCAGCCAGGGCCAGGGGGAACCCGGTCGAGATAGCAGGGGCGGAGCAGGACCTGGCCCAGGCGAGGCTTGATGCAGCCAGGGCCAAGGGGAACGCGGTCGAGATAGCAGGGGCGGAGCAGGACCTGGCCCAGGCGAGGCTTGATGCAGCCAGGGCCAAGGGGGACCCGGTCGAGATAGCAGGGGCGGAGCAGGACCTGGCCCAGGCAAAAGCCGCGACAGTAGAAGGAATGGCCCAGGCGAGGCTTGATGCAGCCAGGGCCAGGGGGAACCCGGTCGAGATAGCAGGGGCGGAGCAGGGACTCACTCAAGCACAAGATCGAAGCCGAATTCTCCGGGCAAGCATTTCTCCTATATTTGCTTTTGAAGGCAATTACTTGGATGGAGTGTAGATGCACGGCTGATGGCTGTTTACAGGTTTACGTGCTCTTGCCAAGAAAAGTATGAAGGACCGTGCAGTTACAAATCTGAAGGAGTTCCTGCGCAATCGGCTGAGCGCAGAACAACATTTGGAGTCCGGCAATCGAACACCGACCGAGGTTTTCAGCTCATTGAATCCGATTGACAGAGTGGTGAGTATGAGTAAGACCAAGGATGAGGGTCCTTACACCTGCTTGTTGGAGGCGTGTTCAGGAAGTGGAAAATCCATGTGTGCTGCGGATTATTTTGTTCGCAACCCTGATACATGTTTGTACTTCTTGTTTGGCCACAAACATACACAGCTCATCTACCAGGAGGTGTCCGAGATAACAAATCTTATCAACCGTGCTTTGGACATTGACTTGTGGAATTGTATTGGGGAGTATACCTCGAACCAGGGGGAGGCTGCCGCGCTTGTTGCTATCAACATCAGTATGAAGCGAAGTCAAGGGTGGCATGTACTCGGAGTGCTGGGGTTTCTTCTGAATCAGACAGAGGAGGTTAAACCTGTCACTGTCGAACAAGCGAAGAGCTGGCAGCGGAATCTGTGGGTTTTATTAGACGAGGCCATCCCCTCACATAGAGAAGAGTGTCACATCCTATATCCAATCGGCAGGTTGGTACTGTTGAAGCGAATCTTGCGGAATGCCAGGATACATTGTATGATGCTGGGAACGAATACTCTAATCATGAACTTTAACGACGCAGCTCAAAGATCGCCAGACAGTCGGGATGGTGAAGAGAAGCTACTCTGCGTCACACATCGAGCTCTTCCTCCTATCATTCCTCCATCGCATGATCACTTGGCATGCCTCGAAAGGATCTTTGGGGAGAAAGAAGCCTCTGTTTTGCTGGATAATGTGAATCCATGGCTTTGCAGATTGTTCATGGTTGAAGCCATGGCAAAAGCAACTGAAAGCTATGAACCTGCCCATGCTCTACGTAAGTTTGCTTCTCCAATATTGGAGACGGTCAAGGCGGTAAAAAGTAGCTTCAGCAAAGCTTCTTTATACTGTATGTTTCAGATTGCAGCCCACGAATCTTTATCTCAGGTGCACCTGTCGACGAGCTTTGCCTTGCTAAATATTTGGCCGGGCAACCCACCAACAAGAGGGGATGATAGCTGCATAGTAACACTGGCAAGAGAAGCATCAAACCCAGACAAGATTACTTTGAAATCTACATCACTTTATGAGATAACGACCAGATTTGCACCAGCTCATGTTGACCCATTGACTCCGGCCATATGTGCAGGCAATGGACGGCCTTTTGGAGAGGACAAATCTGCGCTGTTAGTCTTACAGGAGATCTATAAGCAGCAGTCTTTTAAGAATGACTCAACAGCCGTGGATGCGTGGAAGCGAGATGGTGGTACGTTGGAGTCTTTTGGAGGAGTGGTCATGATGATCAGCAGTTGGTCTGAGCCTCAAGACATTCTCAAGAACATTGCTTTTCATTGTGGCAGCAAAACGGAGACGAGAAGTGTGAATGAAATCCTTGAGACGATTGCGGTCGGGAATCAATTCGAAGATTTCTTTGAGATTTTAACGTCCTGCATCCAAAATCTGCTTCCGTTTTCAGCTACAAGTTCAGGAAAAGGAAGTGCGGCTTATGGGTACTATACGCGTGCGACAGACCAGAACCAGGTTGACGCAAAGTTTCAAGGACCTGCTCATGAGACGAGAAAGAGAATGATTGGAAGGGCAGAATTCAAGAATAGGAGCACTGCTGTACCTACATCGGAGTGCCGTAACATTGTTGGCAAGCTGCTTACCCCTGAGGTCGATCTTGCTTTGTTCATGATGTCCGAGATGAAGCAAGGGAGCATTGAACAGATCGTGCAGGAGTGTAATACCGGGACAGAGGTGTTGATTTTACATCTCAGAGATAATAGTCACTGGCGAGCTTGTATTGTTGACCAGCGCAAGGATGAAAGAGAGGCCGAAATCAGGGGTCATAGGAAAGTTTTGATGATAGTGGAAGTAGGTCTGACGACCGAACCGTTTTGCAGTCCTATAGCAAAGACTCCTTGGACACAGAAGGAGAGTGACTGACATGGTACATTGATTAAAACTGACTATGATACTCTGAGATGTAATGAGGAGGGGAGAAGGCCTTGAAGAGGGGAGGGGAGGAGGGAGAAGGGAAGGGAGGAGGGAGGAGGGATGTGAAATAGGGTTTTACCTGCTCTTCTCTCAGGTAGCAGACTGGAGAAGTCTTGGCGAAGTCGCCCAACCACCGTGACATCAGATAACCAAGGGAAGAGCCTGGACTAAACTCTACTGAGTCACGTATTGTGACTAGCCCGGCCGTTCCGAGGGCCCAGGCTAGTATGATTATTATTCAACGGTTGTGACTCCCAAGGTTTTTTCCCCTTCATGGGTCCATTTACCCTCCGACCAGCATGCAGCGAGTGTTGCCTTCATCAAGCTCGAATGTGCGGACCTGCGGAGCTTCTCGGTCGAGACGGCGGGAGTGGTGGTAGGCGGCATACCTTTGGGCTCTAGAGACTTCATCAGAAACTGGCTTCAGGAAAAGCTTGCTGCTCTTGACGATGACCTCCACAAGCTGGGATCGCTGAGTACCTTACATCCCTTTGCCTGCAAACACCTTATTCGAGCTACTCACATCCCAACCTTGCAGTATTTCTTACGGGGCATCGATCCTGAGCTCGTGACTGATGCATGCGCTGCTTTCGACCAGAGTGTTCTCCTGGAGCTGGGCAAGGCTTTTGATTGGCCATTGCCTGACAGAGGCTCGGACGTTGACTTCGGTCTGGCCAGCTCTTCATTCTTGTCTCCCCTGGAGTTTGCCTTCTTCAAGCGTCAGCTTCCGTACCAGGAGGGGGGGGATGGGTTCACACCTCAAGCGGGGGTCAGTTTATCAGCCTATTACAGCGCCACGGCCAGCTTCTTACAATGGAGCGCTACCCTACCCTGTGTGCAGACCTGGACATTCTCCACCCCTCCCCTGTTCTCTCGCCTGGATGGTACCCTTGTTAGGGATTGACAATCCTGATGATGTGCTTCGACTTTGTGAATTTGAACCGTTAACAAGCAAACAGGAACCTCAACACAACCGCGCTCACTGAACGTATAGAAAGTTCGGATCCATTTTATTCGACCAAAACCTACCAAACCAACCAGACCGACCGGATAAGACAGCTCAGCGGCTAGTTGACTGAAGTATTCGTATCCGCTTACGTAACCCCTAACATACGCTCCCAAGCGCATTATCATCTGAGAAACATCTCTATGAACTTCGCTGATCATTAAGATACTGCATAACAAGAAAACGGCAGCCACCTCAAGTCATTTCAATTGAGTAGCGCAGAGTGCACTTTGAATGCTGAGAATCTTCGTCGGTATCCTCCGCTGACTCATCGTCGTACGAAACCACATGATGCCTTGACCTGTCATTCCCATACGCATCGGTCGTCAAATCCATGGACTTAGCCTCTCGATACAATTCTGGCAACAAACTCCCAATACTCAAAGTCTTGTTCACATTTTGCCTCTCCAAGTCACTCAACAACTTCATGACGAAACTCGCGGTCACCTCATTGAACAAATTCTGTGCGAAATACCGTTCAAGACCAAACCTTGTGCAAGCTGTCTCGACTTGCCCTTGTCCATGATATAACAGCATGCAACAAGCAATAAAATGATTTGCTAAAGCTGAAAACCTGTTGACAAAATCCGAAGTCTTTTCCTCTGACCCTTGTATGGTACTTTGAATCTCACCCAAAATATACTGCGAGTGCGACAACGACAAACACTCCTTCACCAGCAACGATTTGAATGATTCCCAAGTACCTTGTGTGGAAATTAATCTATCCTCGCCACGCAATGTTTGCAACCAATTCCTCACACGATTACCCTCTAATGTTGCAGCAATGTCAACCTTTTGATCTGGAGGAATTCTTTGACGCTGGAATTGAAACTCAAGCTCCCCAAACCAACTTGCAACGAAATATTCTAGAGTCACTTCTCCATCAAATCGAGAAATATCCTTGGAATGAAATTTCACTAGGGAAGACTGCTGCTTTACATGCTGACTTGACATGTCGTTCGACATGCTCGTATTATTTTGCTTGCATATTGCATCAGCCCCTCCTGGTTCCTTGATCGGAAGGTATTGAACTGCTCCTGATTCATTTAATCTGAACCGTTGCATCATTTCCTCGAACATTTTTTTATTTTCTTCCCTAAGAACAGAGATTTCCTGTTTTGTCTCAACGAGCTCTCTTTCCTTACGAAACATCACTTCCTTGACGAAAGCTTCATACTTTACTTGCATGTCCATTGCGAGTTGCAATTCTTCTCGCAACCGTTCTTGTTTGCAGGAAGATTCTTGGCGCAATGTGCAAGATCCAGAACAAAATAGCCAAGGCCGGCGAAAAGCACGAGATCAGCGTTCGTATCCAGAATCCAGTAAGGATTGACGTTAAGCAGACCATTACCATCAAGACCACATTCAGGTGTGCACGCACCATCCGTGCACAGAGCAACGTCTACAACTCCGAACTGCCTCCAGAAACACCCGTCGACCCCAAACCTCAACGGATCCGCATGTATTACACTCGCATTGAAGGCACGGACCACGATGGCAACCCTCTGATCACCGAGGGAAAATGGAGGCTTGAGTCGCTAGAGCGATTCTCCAAGAAAGAAAATTCCCTTGAGAGCGATTCCGGAGTGGATCTCGATGAGCTTTTTGAGACCGATCTTGATGATTCATCATCTTCGTGCGCAAAACCATGAGTTTTCGATGCAGCTTAAGAGAGCGGCTGGTGAGCAGTAGGAATAGACCACGCATGATGATTGACAACCCCATCAGCCCAGCCCCACGATCACGGGCATGAGCTCCACCACCCCATTGTCCCTGTTCCACTGCATATTCTCCAGGTTCTTAATGAAGGGCTCGTCAAAGGAGAAGTACTCCTTGTGGAGCTCTAGGCTCTCTGTGTCCTGGTTCTCCAGCTCGAACATGCTCCCGGGGATGGTGACGACGTTGTGCTGGTGGATGTCCATGGAGATCGTGGAAACCTTCACGTTGTCCCTCCTTGATTCATAAAAGCCCCTGACGGTCCTCCTCACCCTGGCGATGGGGTAGGAGCCCGTGGGGAAGGCGCCGCAGATGAACTGGGTGCCGAAGCCGGTGCCGTAGGACTGGTAGCCGTTGTAGTTGATCCTCGAGCCCTTGAAGAGCCATATGCCCTCGCAGGGGTGCATGGGGCAGAGGATGCCGTTGTCCACGCTCTCGGTGTTGCAAGAATGGTTGTAGACCGAGATGATGTCCATGGACGTCTTCTGGATGTCATGGAAGAGGGTCTCTGTGGTGGGGGAGGCGATGTAACACCCCGAGCTCGAGTGCTCGTGCATGTCGAGCTCCACGGGGATCTCCAGCCCGAACTCGTCTGCCACCATCTTGATGATCTTGGCCCGGGCGCGCTGGGACGCCTTCCTCAGCCAGTGGACCTCTTCGCTCTCGCAGAGCTCCGCCGTGGTGACCTTGTCGCCCATGTCGAGGATCATGTTGTAGAAATCATGGGCTGCGTAGTTCAGCCCCCCCGAGCAGACGATGTAGAGCTTGTGCTCTCGGATGTCATTGATGAAGCCTCGGGTGAAGCCGTGGTAGATGCCGATGAACTCGGGCGGCTCGTACTACCAGAACTTGGAGTCCGTGTACCTCCTGTAGTCGTTCAGGTAGGCATCCCCCTCCTCATGCACGGTGTAGGCGTTGACCGGCATGCACTGGAAGGATGCCTTGTTGTGGAGGGATTCCTGCTGGATGGTGGTGAGGACCTTCTGGATCTTCTCCTTGCAGAGCTCGATGTTGGAGAGCAGCTCGATGGCCTTCGGATTGACACCCTTGGAGCCATCGGACTCGGGGGATATGCACTCCGTCATGGTCAACCCGAAGAACATCTTCCTGGAGATTGGTAGGACATCGGCGGTCACCTGGGAGCCGGCGTTGAAGCGGAAGCCCTGGAACTCTCCGAGCTCGTTGATGTGGTGGGTGGGCATCACCATGATGGAGGTATGCTTGCTGGGGGTGAGGAGGGCGCGGCAGGTGTCCACCTCGTCCTTGCTCAGGGGGTAGAGCTCGTAGGATCGGTTGATACGCTCGTGCAGCTCGATGTTCTCTGAGTCCCGCGGCATGCGTTTGAACGGCAGGGGGAGTTCATGGGTTCTTATACCCTATGGGTCCCGCCACTATAAATTCGGCCGGCGAATCGCGGGTTTGGAAAAACTGCCACCTAGCCACACCCGCCCACGCTTACGGAACCCTTTCATTTACGGACTGCCTATCTTTCCGTACACCCTCACACAGACGGTTTTAAGGAACCCCTTGCACTTACGGACAGCCTATCTTTCCGGACACCCCTACGGACCCTTTTGGAGACAAAGCTTACGGAAAACATACAGTGATGCAGTTCCACGTCAACATCATGGGCAACATCCAGCGCCGAAACCTCGCCGAACCCCTCGACCTTCCCAACAATGCCACCCTGGAGGGCATGGAGAGGATGAGGAGGGAGATGAACCTCCGCGCCAGGGTCTTCAGGACCATGATCGACAGGAAGGCCCTCAACGAGCCGCAGGCCTCGATTGTAGTCCAGGGCATGCTGTGTGTGGTGGCGAACTGCTCGAGGTTCCGCGTCTACCTCGCCGAGCAGACGAGGATGGCGGTCCCCTTCAAGATCATCACGACCCTCTTCAAGCGGTTCACCGTGTCCAATGAGAGCGCGAGGTGGTTCAAGACCACATGCACCAGGCTGCTGTATTCCCTTGGCAGGGATATCGACACTTGCATTGACAATGGGGATAAGCATTACCTGAGGAACTACGCCATTTCCTTCTACCGCTTTGCCGTCGCCTTTGACAAGGCAATGTTTGTCCTCAGGGATCCATGCGAGCAGTTCTTTTTCATCTACATCTTCCGCGTCATGCAGAGGGCGCACAGGAACATCACTGAGAAAGACGAGATGGGGAACGATTTCCACACATTGATTGTTCTCGTAGTAGGAGCCGTTGTTGCAGGAGTAACACATGAGCGCCGGAGTCTGGTAGTCGCCTGGAACCCTGAGCACCTCGTAGATTGTGCCATCCAAGGCGGGGATCTGGTTATAACCCACTCCTCTCAGCACCGAGATGGATTGGTAGAAAATCACCGGAGACCATATGGCAATCCTTCCTCCCCCTCCCCCTCCTCCCGAGAAAGTTACTGGTGTAAGAGGCAATCAGCACACCGCCTCCTCCATGTCCCCCAAGGTTGGTCTCCGTGCTGTAGACGTTGCAGTCACCTCCCTGACCTCCCGGAGAACCTTGGAAGGCGTACCAGGGCCAGAGCTCCTTGGCACCGTACACAGGGCCGCCAGGAGCCGAGCCAAAGCCCCCTTGCCCTCCGAAGCCACCTCCCGACCCCCCGTAGTAGCAGAATCCTGCATAGTAGCCCGCTCCCCTGGTCTCGGAGGCTGATGCAAGATGTCTGATGTCACCCGTGATGTTGACGAGCCCCACCGAGTAGATGGCAAAGGGATTGGATCCTCTCAGAGTGTTGGTGTCAAGCGAGAGCAGCGATTGTATGTAAAACTCACAGGTTCCAGAGTTCCACTCCCCTGGAATGAGCTCGTGCTGGTCGATGACAAGGTAACAGTCGGAAGTGTCAATGATGAGCTCCTGCAGCGCCACCACTCTGAAGCTCTCACCCGGGCCCACCTTTAGATCGGAGCACTGGCAGACTACCTGGCCTACCGCGGAGGTGAAGGTGTTGGTGGGACAAGGGGTGCAGGCCCCGTCTCCCTCCAATGATTTGTAGAAGGAGAGAGGGCATGGCTTGCAGACCCCGGAGTCTCGGTAGTTGCCCGGGGAGCAGACGCAAGAGGACGGGTCCGTGGCTCCTGCGAAAGAAGTTGTAGAGTTTATCCCGCAGGCCTTACACTCTAGCCCGTCCTTGTAGTATCCCTTGTCGCAAAGACAGTCGTCGATGCTGTAGGGCTTGATGTCGAAGTGGCTGTTCGCCGGGCAAGGGTATGCGCAGGGGACACACTGCCCTCCCTCCTCGCACTGCTGGCAGGAGCAGTCGTTGACGCTGGTGGACTTGGCGGGTGAAGCCTTGTTTGACGGGCACATCTGGCACTCGCCGTTGGGATCCATGTACCAGTTCGCTACACAGTAGCATGTTCTTGAATTGATATCAGAAGTCATGTGCCTACCACAGGGCCTACAGTCTAGGAACCCATTGAAATCGACGGTTCCTGCCATGCAGACACAGCCAAAGGTAGATCCTTGCAAAGGAACCAAATTGCCTGCGCAGGCTCTTGGGAAGGTGTCAAAGAACTCAGGGTATGGGTTGTAACAGACACCCTCGAATTCGAACTTATTGTCCTCACACCTGCACTTGATCGAGCCATAGTCGTTGGTGAATAGACCGGTGCCACATTGGGTGCAAGAGCCGAAGCCGTCATAGTCCTTGTAGTAACCCGGCTTGCAAGGGTTGCAGTCGGATGTTGTAAACCCCTCGTATCCCATTGGACAGCCACAGTCGTCGTAGCCCATGGTCTGTGGGTTGTAGGCCATGCCGTACCTTGACGGGCATATGCATTGATCTGAGGATACGCTACCCCTGGATGATACCATGTTTGCTGGGCAAGGGGTGCAAGGCCGGTTTCCTCTCTCGGACTTGTAGTGGTTCTCGGGGCATATGAGGCATATGTTGCCATCCTTGCCGTAGAACCCTGGCTTACACTTGCAATCGAGGAAGTGGCCGCCTCGATCAGGGTTGTGGAGTTTTGAGAGCATGATATGCATTGTGTGGATCCAATGATATCCTTGTAAGTCCCAAAGCCGCAGGCACTACATGACAGGCCATCTCCAGTATATCCCTTGTTGCACTTGCAGTTGGATGCCCCTATGCTAAGGGCGGAGGATTGGGCGTTGACGTCGCAGCTCTTGCACTTTAGATCGGTGTCTTGGTACTGCCCGGCGTTGCAGGGGAGGCAGAGGTCTGTGTAGGTCTCATAGCCCGCAAGACACTGGCAGTGTCACTCAGTTCAAAGTGATCGTCCCCCATCTTCAACAGCACGTACATGATCGCATTGTTGACAATCGACATCCTCTCCTTGTTCCTGCAAGCGTGACTGAAGACGCTCAATTCCTTGCTCGAGGGATGAAGTGGGTTGTCGAAAGGGAACTGCACACGGTGGGTTCCTGGGTTCCTTTCCAAGAAAGCCTTCTTCTCCTTGCGAAACTTGATCTCCTCCTCGGAAAGATGGCTGTTCTTGCCCTTGGACTGCTTCTTGGTGGATTTCACCTCTTCATCATCAGACTTTTCATCATCAGACTTTTCATCATCAGACTTTTCATCATCAGACTTTTCATCATCAGACTAGCCTCTTCACCATCAGCCTCTTCACCATCAGCCTCTTCACCATCAGCCTCTCACCATCAGGCTTTTCACACCAGGCCGCAAATATCTGCACCCATCTTTGACGGGTGACCAGAGTCTGCTCCTCCTTCTTAGCCTCAAGGAAGCTGACCTTGGGCATCCCAGGCTTGCAGAAGACCTCGATGTCGGTTCCAGGGAAGTCGGCATAGATCTCGGCCACCATCTTGTCGACATTGGCAGCCTTGAACTTGTTGCAGTTCAGGATGTCCTTGAGCTTGCCAAGGTAAGACTGACCGGTAGGGGTCAGCTTCAGGGCGTCCAGGAAAGGGTCCAAGACGGGAGTCGCCTTGATAGCGACAACGCGGGTAGCACCGGTGGGAACACTGCTGTCAAAATTTTGCACACTGACATCATTGTTTTCACCAATGGTATTGATGCCATTCAGATCCTGGTCCGTATGCTTCGTTCCCAAAACATCAGAAGAGTTGTGCAAAACCGTCCTACCATGTTCAGGAGTGTCAACCCTTTTTCTTGATCTCGTCTCCATGATTCCAAAAAAAGTTCCAAGGAGTACGATGGAGGCTGCCTTGCAGGAAGCTGCCTTGCAGGAGGCTGCCTTGCAGGAGGCTGCCTTGCAGGAGGCTGCCTTGCAGGAGGCTGAGACAGTGACGTTTCTGGACACCAGGCTGTTTCCCAGCTTCTTAAGGGCTTATGACATCTGTGTGATCTGTGGTATGCTGCTAGAGCCCAGTGACGATAGCAGGAGCCACCGCGTGCAGACCTTCTTTCACAACCTCGAGCTTAGCTGACTGAAGACCACCTTCACCTGGGAGTGCATAAGTTCGCTGTGCAAGACCTGCCACGAGGACGAGCGGCTCAGCTCCTGCTGCAGGTGCACCAACTGGTTGAGGAGGTGCAACCGCTTCCAGACCACGGAGGAGAAGCATGTGGGTAAGAAGTCTTACCTGCCTTTGGACGAGCTCATCGCCTTCTCCTTGGCACCCGGAGAGATTTCCATCCCCGACAGCAGGAATCTGAAGAGGCTGTTCAATGTACTCATGGAAAGCAGGAAGGTAAGACTGGGATCCAACTTGCTTGTGTTCAGCAACTATACCTGAGGATGAAGATGATGATCACGAGATGGTTGAGGTCGAGGGACTTTATCATTGAGGACGGTTTCGACTTGCCCAACGGCTTGAGCATCAGGTATCACACTGTCTACAACGAGGGGAGCGGTGTCATGCTATTGGAGATTCAAGCCAGGGACCTGGTCTTCGAGCAGCGACAAGAGCTTGGCAGGCCCTGCAAGAGGAAGAGTGGCCAGCAGGATGAGTTGGAAGGAGGAGGAACTCCGTCGAATGTAGAGAGTTGGGGTGCAGGAAAGGATGCTACAATGTTGAACACTTGTTCTATGATGGAGGTTGACGAGTAGCAGCAGAAGAGGGACAAGGATAGCTGAGGAGATGTCGCCAAACTGAAGTCCTCCTCTTTCATGGTGGGACGCGATCGCTTTTCGTGCGGTGAAACATGCTGTAGCCCCATGATCTCAGGACTGCCTGTTCCCCACGGGTGAGCTGAGGGTAGCTCCTACATAGCTACCTCTCCTCGAGGAAGATGTAAAGTTGTCGAGTAAAGGCGCGATCATGTTCCAGTGGTTCTCATAATTCCATGACATACAAAACCGCCTCTTGCATGGCAGAGGACAGGACCTGTTGGGAAACATCTACTTGAGGGTCCCGACGAGCTCATATTTGCCAGAGAAGAAGCTCTCCCAGTCGTTCAAGCTGCTTCCTCTTCAGCACCACCGCCAGTGAACTCAACCGCCCTCACCTTGAGATCTCGCTCGGGGTGAAGTCATCAATGGAAGGATCCTTTTCATCTGCAGCATTCCCATGAGCTTTCCGATGTGGAGATTCCTCCTTGCTTCTGCCCCCTCGTGCCTGCACTCCTTCTCCTCCTCCTCCTCCCTCCTCCTTCATCCTCCCCCTACCTCTTTCTCCTTCCTTCTTCCCTGCCCTGTCTGCGTGCTGCCGTCCCCTCGTGCCTCACGATTGTTCCCTCTTCCTTTCTCTCCTTGTACCTTCCCCCTGCCGTTCCTCCCTGCTCACCTGGCTTCACTTGTGCCTTCCCGAGCATGCGCGATGCATCTCTACCAGCAAACGCAGCGTACGGTCCCCCAGGGCCTGTGAGATCTTTTCACGACAAGCGAGAAGGGAGCATGCGACCGACCGTAGAATCCTCCTCCCTTAGTCACGTCGTACACATTTCCCTGCAGCTGCGCTCACCGTCTGCAAGATCCATCTAGAACATGACCTTGATGCCGATGAGGATGGGCTTCAATGGGTTCTGAACCAGGGAACCGCGGAGGAGAACGTTGGCGAGTCAGAATATGTGCGAAAACGATGAGAGCATGCTGTTCTCACCGAGCCATTGTACTTGAAGAGCTCGTCCTTGGTGTACGCCTTGCCCTTCACCAAGGGCTCCAGCTGCTTCTTCTTCCTCTTGTCTCTATCGTCCTCTACCTCTTTGGGTGCTAGCCACCTACGCACGAGCAAACCAACGGGATGAGATACGAAGGAGCGACTGATAAGGCAGGGTCACCTCGCAAGCAAGTAGATAGTGCATAGAGATATTGTCACAGTGATCTGCCAGGAAGGTTTCATCGTGCTTGTCAAGATAAGTTCAATTGTTGAGCCTCACCTCAGAGCCCTTGATGCTTTCCCTGAAGTGATGAAAGAGGCTGATGAAAGGCCCGAATACCATCTCCCTGCTCGTACAAGACTCAGCACATAGATCATGGCTCATGGAAAACTCTCTGGTGTCTCGATTGCTCTCCTTAGAAACGATCTAGTGCGCTTTGTTTGTTAGTTTGTACCCCTCGATGGACGTGTTTTCAATGCTTGCCCTGTCCTACGTCAACAAACCTCAAAGATGACAGCAATGAGTGTACAAACATCATCTCATGCATACATACAAAAGAAAGGACTCTCCTCCAACCTCCTCAACTCTGCCTCGTTCACCCTGGCCATTCCCATCTTGCGTCCTCCTCTCGCCTTCCGACATACACTCTGAAGCTCTGAAGCAGGTATGCTTTGGACCACCCTGTGATGGACTTTGGGTATCCACCCCTCCAGTTCCAAGTCCAAATTAAAATAGGGAAAATGGGTACCCCTACCCCAATACAATATCCACCCCACCCATTCTACCCCCCCCACTCCTGATTGTCCTCGTAAATTCTACCCGACTCTGGAATAGGTCTTGTGTCCCTTATGAAGTTATCTACCACGTAAACTTTGTCACGATGAACGGTCCGTGAAGATGTTTGCCTTGAGAAGTACAATGAGGGATTGAACGTAAGGTGGGCTTTCGGAGTTGTTGAATAGATAAGATTCCTCTTGTGAGTTATGCGGTGCCAGGAGCTTTGTTGATGAGGAAGGGATATCTGAATGGGGAAACGACATCAGTCAGATGGGATGTTGAAGTAGAAGAGCAAGGTCAAGCTTGGATGAGACGCGAAAAGATGAGGCGAACCGTGGGAAACCGTGCTACTCAAATCGTTGTATCTTGCTCTGGTTCCCCGCAACAAAATGTTAACTTGCTTGTATATTCACACCAGCATCTCACGGAGAATTGGGCTGCTTACTCTCTTGACAATCATGTTGAGGTGTGAAGGATACATCGTTATCTTCCACTCCGGCGTGACTTCGGGGGATTGAGGGTCGAGATCCAGATCGAAGTTCTGCACAATCGTGGCCAAGGTTGCCATCATCTCCTTCTCCGCAAAGCCCCTGCCGATGCATTGCCTGGAGCCAGAGAGGAATGGAATCCAGTGAAAGGGATGTGCTTCAGGTTTGGCAGAGCTAGCTCCAAGCCATCGCTCGGGCCAGAAGTCATCCGGTCTCTCCCAGAGATCAGGATGCCTTCCGAGGACGAAGGGAGAGAGCACGATCGTAGTGCCTTCTGGGATCTTGTAACCGGACAACACTTCCTCTCGTGTTGTTATTCTGACTGTGAGAGGAGCTGTCGGGTACATCCTGAGAGTTTCTTTCATGGTGGCGAACAGGAGTGGAAACTCCTTGTCCTGAAGCTGCCTCATCGTCGGCGACTTTCCTTTGAGCTTCCGGAACAGTTCACCTCGGAGTTTCTCGCGGAATCCTGGATTCTTGGCCAGGAGGAAGAGAGCCCAGCTCAAAGCATTGCTAGTCGTTTCATGTCCTGCAAGCATGAAGGTCTGCACATTGTTTGCAAGCTCTGCATCGGTCAAGCCCTGACCCGATTTTGCTCGAGCCTTGATCATAAGGCTCAGTAGGTCGTCGTCGACAGCAACGCCAGCCTTGATCTGGGAGTGACGCTCCTGAACCACTCTCCTCACAGTACCGCGAAGAGTCTCAGTGGCTTTGTTTGCCTGAATGATGATGGGGAGTGGGAGATACTCGAGAATTGGAAACATCCGCAGAATGATTGTTCGAAGGCTCAGGCCCCCCATTGGCATGATATCCTGGAAGGCATCTCGGACCACAGATTTCCCTCCCTCAACCGACTGAAAGTCAAACCCGAAAGCCGAAAGTCCAATCACGTCCAAGGTAAGATGAGAGACCTCCTTCTTGATGTCCAGCACGAGGGGTTGCCCCTGGGGTTGAGATGCACAGAGGTTTTCCCACTTTTTCACAAGTTTCTCAGTGACAGAAACAAAGACGGGGTAGATCTTGGTGATGGCTTCGAAGTGAAAGGCTTCGCTGATGATTCTCCTCTGTCGAGCATGGTCATCGCCTTCAATCACCAGCAATCCTTCTCCTGCGACCCTACGGACCAGGGTGATCTCTCGAGTCGGTTTTGGGAATTGCCTGGGGTTGGTGACAAGGACATACTTCATATCCTCAGGATCGGTGATTAGCACCCTGAAATTCATTCCAAAGCTTCTGTAGCAGACAATCTTGCCGTATTGTCGAGTCCAATTTAGCTCGCAGGAGCATGGGGAGCTGCCTCTCAAGGTACTGTACATTCCAAGGAAGAAGGAGGAGGCCTTGGGTCCCGGGATGGGATTGAGGATGATCGCTCTTCTTATGCACTTGTAGGCAAAGACTGAGAAGCGGAGGAGGCGGTAGCTGCCATACGCTATGGCAAGCGCGCGCACCCCTCCCCACACAGAAACCTGCATTTGCGAGCACCAAGAACAGAGACCCTACCCCTACGTTGAAGAGACCAGAATGCTTGTATTGATTGATCACCCATCCTTTTCCCTACAATGACCCCACCTTATTCCAATCAAAACATCAACGTGTACCCCTACAAATCCTAGTGACAACCCACGGCCCTGCCCAAGGCGGAAGGATGAACCTTCACTTTTAAAAAAGCTATTTTAACTGCCCACAGTCGCAATAGTGAGTAAATGTTTAGTCAACAGCTGAGCGCTGGGCCGGTACTACGGTACTATAGTACTATGATCGGCGCCGACAGAGTCGATGAGGGCCGAGAAGCCTTGAAGCCTTCACTGAAGCCGGCGGCCCGCCCGCGCCGCTGCCCGGCCCAGTCCGATCGGAACCGTCGTAACTTAGTACGGTAACGAGTACGGCACGGTCCGATCCGGCCCGGCCGTCACTGGCCCAGGCCCTCAGGCTGCCGCCAGTCACTCAGGGCCCCGCGGCTCACCGGGCCTTGAAGCCGCGATGATGATCTACAAGTTATCAACGAATACGTAGTTTGCCCTCAGAAGCCTGAGTTCAACTTTAGATCTTTCTTCGATCTTCAATAAACTTGAACTTTTACACAACTGAAAGAACCTCCCCATAAGGCCGGACGTTAGCGCAAGGGGTGCAGAATAAAATGTATTTGTTTTCCCTCACAATTTCTCAAAAACGTGGCATTAGCGGTTAGGAAAATTTGAATAATATTCCGTAACGGCTATTTCTGGGGGAAAACAATACCTTGTTTTCCCCCAGATGAAGATGTTTTCCCGAGCACTGTTGTGAGCGTTACCGCCTGTTCAAATTGGACTTGAATGGAGACCGTGAAAAAAAACTTGCCACCGGGCCTCGATACGCCGCTAATGCCACGTTCTTTTACTCAAAGTTAAGTTAAAAATCAGTACGAGGACAATCAGGAGAGTCGAGGAGGCTTGACCGGGCCGCTGACACTGTCGCACAGGCCAAACGGCGAGAAGAGAAAAGACAGCGAGAACCAAACCCAATCCTGCCGACTGCTGTCCCCCAAACTTAACTGATACCTTCACTTAACGGCGCGCAGGACAAGTCCCCCGCGCGGCCATGCCAGCGATGTCGCGGTGGCCGCCGCCGAAGGAATGAGACGCATACCGGGATGCACCCGCGATGATGGCAGCGTAGGACAGGGAGGCCTTGAGCTGACGGAAGATCCTGGACCGAATGCGTTTGCAAGTCGGATCACTCGGCTCACCTGAGACGTCTTGCGAGGCCGAGAGACCATCCAGCGCTGCCGTTTCCTTGTTCCGAAGTTCGCCGAGCGATCCGCCAGCCACCACAGAAAGCGCAACGCATCGTCCTGCAAGAGGCCATCAGTGCTGGCGATGATGGGAAGAAAGGCCTTTGGCGGGACGTGCTGAGCATATGCATTACGATGCCCTCGGATCTTCCGCTGTGCTGCCGCTTGAAGTTTGCTCTCGGAGCGAGGTCCGGTATTCCATCATTGTCAGCCACGTTCTATTGTACACAGCGATTTTGAATGCCCGTGCAAAACAACCTAAATTTACCCCTTGCGCTAACGTCCGGCCTTAGTGAACCCGGCCCGGGCCTAAACTATCCAACTCCCGAAACTTTGCGCCGAACTTAAACTTCTTACTTCAAATCTAAAGCGATCTAAAGTCGCTTTCATTACTCTGAGGCGCGCCCACAACCTACCCCCTAAATGGAACAAGGTTGAAGATTTTTCAAATTTCATCAGGATTTTTGCAAAAATATTAAGTGTTCCAGAACACGTTTCGTCGAACAAGGCGAGAGACGGGGGAGGAGCGAGCCAAGGTTGAGGTTGAGGAGGAGGCCCCACAAGCAAGTGGTCAACGGGAGGCCCACCAAGACCATTTTGTAGAGTTGGATCAGCTACACAATCATGGGAGGAGAAACCAGCTTCGCGAGAAGCAGAAGCAGCTTCCCAAGAGGAACAAGGATCCGCATCGCAAGGAGGAGGGGGAGGAGGGGGAGGAGGGGGAGGAGGGGGAGGAGGAGCTTCGCAAGAAGAGGGAGCAGCTTCACAAGGAGAAGGAGGAGGAGCTTCGCAAGAAGGAGGAGGAGCTTCGCAAGAAGGAGGAGGAGCTTCGCAAAAAGGAGAAGCTTCGCAAGAAGAGGGAGCAGCTTCGCAAGAAGAGGGAGCAGCTTCACAAGGAGAAGGAGGAGGAGCTTCGCAAAAAGGAGGAGGAGCTTCGCAAGAAGGAGAAGCTTCGCAAGAAGAGGGAGCAGCTTCGCAAGGAGAGAGAGGAGCAGCTTCGCAAAAAGGAGGAGGAGCTTCGCAAGAAGGAGGAGGCCCAGCTCCGCAAGGAGAACCTGGTTTTGAGGCAGATTCCGTCATCTGTAGAGCGAGGGATAGCTTGGGAGGAGTCAGAGGCGGGGCTTGATCGCATGGGCTTTTGCGAGCAGAGAAAGTGCTTCCGCCTCGATAGCTCGTACTTATCGATGGATGCAAGCCATGTCAGCAACCAGGAGCTTTTTCTCTACTGCCGAGAAGCCTTCACGAAGCAGCAGAGCTTCCTGAGAGAGCGAGTGCTGGAGCAAGGCGCTCTGGGCTGGATCCAAGGGCCGCCAGGTACAGGGAAGACGACTACGACGCTAGCGTTCTGCCTGTCGCTGGACATGAAAGAGTGGATGGTGACTTTTCTCAGGCTGAAGCCTGTACACATCTACTGCATGCAAGTGGTGGACGGGAGGCGAAGATTTTGCAAGATCTTGTATAGCTCTGCAGCTGAGGGGTGACGGGAGGCTTTTGCAGGGCGCGAGGGCAAGAAGCATGTGGTAGTACTAGATGGTTTCCTGAGACAGCAAGAAACTCATCAAGGCGTGTATCGGAGTGTCTGGTATGGCGTGATGCAGACCAGCAACATCGACGGCTGGCTGTCGTAACATCGATGTCATCTCGGGGGAAGGTGTACATAGAGTGGGATCAAGAAATGAAGCTTGAGACGCATAAGGTTGTTTCCTGGACGCTCGATGAGTACCTGCAGGCGGTGCAGCACGACGAGCTGTATGAGCAAGTGAAGCCCTTCTTGGAGATGGATGTGGAGGTAGGATGGATGCTAATCACGACATGGGATGGGCAAGAGACGAGAGAGGAGCGGGTCGCAAGGAAGTACTATCTCGCCGGGGGCTCATGTCGGTTCATGTTCCAGACAACCGTGGCCAATGTGAAAAAGGCATTGGACGACGCCATTGAGAGTGGTACGAACCTGGAGACCGTCCTCCAGGGCAACGTAGGAGAGTTTTCGCCGCAAGCTATCAACCGGTTGATAGCATACGTCGAGTTTGGAAGTAAGAGAAGCTGGTTGCCAGTGAGCAAGTATGTTGCAAGTACGCTTGCGGCGCGTACTGCAGAATCGACTTTGAGGCAGTTGGCTCTTAGTTATGGCATTGGAAATCCGGGCGTGAAGGAAAGTCTTTTCGAGATGCTTTTCTTCAAGAAGATGGAAGAAACAGGGTTGAGTGTGACTTACCGTGGCCCGAGACAGACCGAGAGCTGGGATCGATGTCTTGTGGTGAATTTCTCATCATTGCAAGGCATCAAGACGCTTCCTGCGCAAAATACGTGCTTGAGGCCCATTAGCGCGTTTCAGGGAGGATATGACGCAGTGATGGTCGACCAAGAGAAGCGGAAGGTGATGTTTGTACAAGCAACGATCGCACAGAAACACTCTTTCAAACTCTCTTTCTTCTTGAAGGCTCTGAAAGCGCTTAACATCCCGGAAGGTGGGGGGTGGAAGGTGGAGGTTGTTTTCCTGATTCCGGTTGAGGAGCTTGCAAGGTTTGAGATCAAACCCATCGAAGACAGCGGGGCGCTAAAGGATTACGAATGGAAGAGAGGAGAGGAGGAAATGCAAGCAGAAGTAGCAGGGATTTCTATCTTGTAGTCAGGGAGATCCTTAGAGAGGAGAGGTCACATGCCGAAGAACATCGTTTCTTGAGGCACGCATGGAGGTAGCCAAACCCCTTCACAGTTATGCGGCTGATGTTTGTGAAGAGTAAAGTCTCGGACATGTGAAGAACAGGCTTTCACTGGTCATGTTGTTCCAATCGAGACGCAGCAGTTCTTCGTCATCCGTCTCCTTTCATGCCGAGGCTGAGAGCCAAGTGCCTACTTGTCATTGAAGCTGGTGCCCAGATGACTTTATTCGTGCTCGCGCCGGCGCAAGGCACACTCAAACATCTACTCGAGCGTTTGTCCGTTGAGGGTACTCCATGGAAGGCTGCAGCAGGATTCGATGGAAAGGTCGCCACTTTCCGCTCTTCTTTCCTTGCATCATCATTGACACGACGGTGAAGGTTGTACACTGCGACTGCAACAAGTTCAAGCAGCTCTGTTCCTATGTGACAGCGTGCTTGCTCTGGTGCTTGCTATCTTTATTTATGACTAGCTGTTTGTCCCGGCGATGCCCGGGAAAGAATTGACAAAGTCCGAGGGTTGTTGAAATGCTGGATGTAAATATACACCACGGTTCCATTTTCTCATCAGCACAAACGCATGAGATGATCGTGACCGCTTTTAGAGGTGATGCTTGGAAAAGTCTCACACTTCCTCACACCCAACTCGATGTTTAGACACCTGTCTAAACTGAGAATGCACTGTGTTGCGTGACCCTTCAAAAACTGATCTCTGTTCTGAGTCTCCTCTGCCCAGGAGCATCTGTGTCCTTCCTACACAATTGATCATTCTTCCTTCCTCTTGGATCCTTCATCATCTGCTCCTCAAAAATTTTATTGTCTTGCTGTCCCTTTCCTCGACTCTTGTCAATACTGATCAATCTGAAAACTGAAATTTTTCTCTTGACCTGTAAGGATTTTTGCAGTCGTGCATACGAAGGAAATCAATCTTGGAACAATTTAAGCATATTACTCTGTTTTTATGTTGGGTTGCAAATATTCTGAGATTTGAAGATGAAGCCTCTTGAGGAAAACAAATTCTGCATCCTGCAACTCTGTTCAAAAGGATGATAGAAAAAACATTAAGTTGAGATGTTACCTGACGGAATAATATACACAGAACTTGAAGTTCAACATGTTAGCACCACTGCTTAAAAACTGCTGCAAATTCAGTGAGTAAGGTAACGTAGTTCAGTGAATATTAAGTCCCTACAGAGGAGTGTTCACAATTCGGGAAGAACCTGAACCTAAGTAACTTTCCCAGCCACCGTCACATCTGGAGGAATGGCTGGTTGCTGAGAAGAGTGTCATGCAATATAGCCTAACATAACTTCATGCACATCACCTCAGGTCAAAGAAGACCGATATGTCATTTTAATTTCGCTCCTCTTCTGTTTCCGTGCAGATTGGGGGGGCTGTTTTCCTTCCACTTCTGTCGCCCTGGCGATGCATGCTGTCGCCCTGGCGATGCATGCGATGCGATGCATGCTGTTATGAACATTCAAAACTGATGGTTACGTGAAAAGTCCGGCTAGATGCAAGTGGGAACATACCTTGAGAGGGCGGAGCATGAAGGAAAGATGCTGGTGCGCGGACTGCTCGAATTGTTCAACGAAGTTGGAGTTGACTGAGAACCTTGTAACAAATTCCTGTTCAAATGGAAGAGGTTTTCAGATTTCTTTTTAGAGAGTTTTGTTTTTTTAGCGCCGAGACCTTCGGTTACAAATTTTGTAGGTGCAAAGGCTCGCAGCCTTGTAGGATATGCACGAAGTAGAGAAGAGAACAAGAGAAGAGAAGAGTAGGTCAGTATATCTGTATCATTCTAATGGTGAGCTCAGGTGCCTCCTTTTGAATAGTGATTCTCCCGATCAGATCCTCAAGAATGTCTGATCAAGGTTCTACCGTCGTTTCTTGATTGAGATATAACAAATCCTTCAGGTACCGTTGGAGTGTCAAAGAAAGAAAGCTCTAATGAATTCCCACATCATTAGTTCCACCTAACTGAAAACCTGCACCGCCGGGCACTAGCCCCACAGCCGCCGCGTGACCGGCACGTCACTTAAACTCAAGTCAGAATCTTCAAATTCTGAGTGGCGTCGGTGTCGACCGTAAACCCTTG
Organism: Guillardia theta CCMP2712; assembly: GCF_000315625.1. NCBI lineage: Eukaryota > Cryptophyceae > Pyrenomonadales > Geminigeraceae > Guillardia > Guillardia theta. The sequence continues at coordinate 580,730 of NW_005434638.1, forward strand.
CAGACTCGTCAGGGACGCGAATACGAACGGTTGAGGAAAGGATATTGGCAAGAAAAGATATTGGCAACACTTCACAGAATTCCCAGCTACCAGCAAAGTATCTTTGTCAGCGTTGAGGAATTCATCAGTTGATAGAAGCCTTGGAACATGCTGCGCTCGACGCCGGGATGATTGCGACTGACCTCATCGCCCTTCAGGAAATTTATACGACAGATGGAACAGTCTTGCCATTACACAGTCGGAGCAATGTGGTACACCGGACCATGGCTCATACCGCACACACAGTGCACGTGACAGAGAAAAGGTCACCATGTCCAATGTACCACTCCAGTTCAGCATGGGCAGTGTTCCAAGAAATATATCGCTTCACAATCAATAAATCCTTAGATAAACAACAAGCAGACTGCTAGCGAGTAACTTCTCTCTGCAGTGACTAATTTTCCGAAACGAAGTGACAGAGATGTAAAGTATCACTTTCGTTCGAACAAGAAATGAGTGCAGACACAGCAGCAACTTCGTTGTCCACGTTTCATATCTTGTTATTCCAACTAGCGTGAGAAATAACCTCGATTTTTTTTTCTTTTTGATGGCGATTTTCAATTGTTGTACGATGCAGGTTATGTCTTGCGCGAGCCATAAAGATATTTGAGAAGTAGTAGCCTGCAAAACCTAGCACACAGAGACAACAAATCTTGCAGTTTCCCCATCGTCTTCGGGCAATCAACCGAAATACAAAACTCTGCAGAAAACTATGGTGAAAGACTCAACGACAAGATAGACAACAATGGACCAACCTGACCCAGAACCTGACCTTTCCTGTACAAGACATTATGGCGTGTACTACCTCTCTTCTCTTTCTTCTCTCAATGCTGTCTGTATCGCTTTCTTGCTGCATAACCTTCTTGCCCATCTGCTACATCGCACCAATCAGCGTGACCATCTCTGATCCGGGCCTTGTAACTCATGTCCCCAGGTTTTTTTCCATTTTTTTCCGGAGTAACGTGACTTTTCAATGGTCATGGTTTTCATAACATGATCACCAAGCAGTAACGTGATATTTCTCTTTAAAACACATTTAGTATGTCATCACTCACGAGATCATAGACGTGCACCTGGACGAAAGCCTTCAGTCACGTTACCTCAAAGCAAATACAACAAAACAGTCACGGCATGGTATCTGCTCGGCGATCTCCCGCCACAAGGGGCGAGGGACGCGGGGGTGGTGAAAAAGCTAGAGAGCTCTAGGTGGAAGGGGGTCATGCGACCCGAGGGTCCTCGAGGGGCGTCACCTCAACGAGGTTGTCATGATCTATTCGACGGGGTGGAGGTGAGAGAGGGTGTAAATTCATATCCCCTAGTTCTGGGGTAGGGTGGCTCGTAGCGGGAACGGTCAGTACCGGTGGTGGGGAAAAGTCATAGGTCGGCGGACACTCCTTGGTTCATGCGGATGAAGTTTTTGTATAAAGTTTGAAACACTAATAGAGATTTTTCAATTTGAAGTGAAAATTACAGGCGTTCGTAACAAAGTGTTCGATCCGACACCTGGTAGGAAGGGCACAGTAGTGGCGACGAATGTGGCGGGGGCGGAAGGGATTTTCTCAGGGTGGGGTCAGAGTGCGATATTCTTGGGGGTGGGGGTAGTTTTTTAATTGAAGGAACACCCGGAAGTGGGGTGGGGTCCAGGCACTTTCGGTCCGACTATCGTCGGTGGCTGAGGATGCGAGAGACCTTACGAATGGCGAAACGGCGAGAGCGAGCAGACATGGCGTTTTAGTGTTGCGGCGCACAGACCGTTCTCTTTGGTGTTGAGGTAACTCGAAAGATCTGTTGGAACTCAAGGCGCTCAAAGCCTTACACTCAAAGTGGTTCAGTTTCGTGGTGGCGTATGATGGTTTGACGGTGTGCGTGCGTTTTGATACCATACACATCTAACTCTTTCCCGCTCTCTCGTTGAACTCTTCAATGCCAAATCGCCACTTTGCGATTTCGTATGATACTCCTCATGCGAACAGAGAAACAGTTGATGAAGTAGATAGGATCCTTGGGCTGCAAACCAATGGAATCTGCAGAGCGAGAGTGATGGCAAGGACGCCCGATCAACGGGTACAGCTGACGGCATTTAACGAGTTTCCGGATCCAGAAACAGAGTCAAGATATCGCAAGTACTTCATGGAGTCTGGGCTCCTCGATTCCGATTTTGTTTTCTTCAAAGTACTGGTTTTCTTGGGAACGTTCTACAACATCTCGATGGCTTTGTTCCGATGGGGAAGGGGTCCTTCGAATCGCATGACAGATATCTTTGTCTACGTCAGAGTGGTGCTTATCCTCCTTGGCTGGTGGATCATCATCAGGTGGCAGTATCTGCCTTTGAGATGCCGAAGGCTTATCAGCCAGTTCCTGAGAACTTTGATGGTTGCCCGCGTCTTCATGCACTTCTGCGAGAACTACTACGCGAATTTCACAGTGGATGCAAACATTGTCTTTACGACTCTGTACTGCCTTGGATCGATCGTCTTCTCCACGACATGGCTGGGCCATCTCGCCTACACGATTCCGGTCTGCATGTCCAGGCACGGTATGCTGCTTTTGAAGCGTGGGGGATCTCTTTCAATCCAAGAGCTCCCAAATTTCGCTGTCCTGTTTGTCCTGATGGTTGGATTTGCGTTTGCCGCTTACTTTCTGCATGGTCGGAAGAGGCGAAAGTTCGCTTTGATATGGTGCAAAGGTCAGTGACGAGGGGAGAAGGGAAGAAATTCGGGGCAGGATCGATGTGTTATAAAGTGGGGAATAGTACAGAGAAGAATGTTGTAACAAATGCATGATGTAAATAAACCTTGTATCAGAGATGAATTACATCATGGCAGGATGAGAGGGCCGAAACTTTGTATTCCTGTTGAACTCGGCATCACGAAGAGGTGAAAACAAGCAGATTTGCGCCACGAACCTCCTGGTTTCCAGGATGAGGTGACAGCAGGGGTAGCTCAGTCATGAGATTCATGGTCACGGATTCTACAAGTCTGTCATTTGCTCCATGTATGTGCTGGAAGAAAAAAGAGATGGTTTTGACAAGTTGACGATTCTCATGCCGTTTATGAAGAGTGCATCAGTGTGTTTGTAGAGGTTCATTTCTCGTGCTGCTATATCTCGATCGGTCGATCTACAGAATCAATACGGAACCCAGTCTCGTTCAACTCCCAGCGCAGAAACTCCTCCTCCCTTGCCGTCTCCTCCCGTGCACTTGCAATCTGCCAAGAACACCAGAGTTACCTCAAGATCCCTTCCTCCTCTCCATCCTTCATTTCACCCTCTTGGTCCACAGATTCCGTGCATTTTCCGTTGTAGCCACGAGCTCCCAATCACCTCCATGAACCGTCCGCAGCTAAATAGGAAAGTGTTGGTTTCGCGCCGGAGGGCGGATGAGGTGGAGAAGTTGGACAGCATGTGGGAAGGAGGAGATTCAGAGCCGTGGAGGGAAGGAGGGTGCGAGGCGAGGAGTAAGAGGAAAGAAGAGCAGGGAGTCTTGATCCTGCACCTTGAAAGCGCAAGGGTTGATGGTCCTCTCGTAGTCTCTGAATCGCTCTCCACGAGACAAAAACTCCTCCCTCAGGTCATAGCGACGCTGGCAGATAGCATTCCTGTCCTCCCTGGATGCAGAGGAGGCTCAGAATGGCTGACTGGACCCTGTCTCCTCCCTCCCTTACTCTCTCAGAGTCGAGACCTGACAGAAAACAATCTCTTCCATCTGTAGAGTCTCTTCACATCGCAGCAGCCGCGCGCCTTCGCGACTTCGGTGAGCTGGTCCCTGTCGTTTTGGAACATGTGAGATGCAAGAAGGGGCAGAAGAGCAAGGACTCGACCTTGACCAGCACCAGCTTCCAGCGAGATCCCTCCAAGTTTTCTGGAAGGAACGGGGCAAAATCGTCACTTCAATTTGTGCGTGCAGAGGTTCATACACACCAGCAATCTCTCTGGGAATCAATTTGCTCTCCAGCGTGAGAGGCATCTGCACTGGCCTGGAACAGACACAAAGGAAGAGAGAGCGTTTGAGCTGAGTAGCAAAGAGTGGTTTTGGCATGCAAGACCTGAGCGCCATGAAGATTTCATCCCAACTTGTAGGATCGCCTTGCACTCTCTCGAACAGTACTCCCTGCATCTGTAGACCTTGCAGGCCTGAAGACCCGAGCATGTCAGAGCTGCTGCGGAGAGATGAATTCTTACTTGTGGGAAGGGGCAGCGTTGGATCGAAGGCAACGCCGAACTGATAGGATCCAGGTGAAAGAGCCAAGGCGCGATCCGTCATGGGACTTGATTCCGGGGTTGCAGAAAACCCCTCCTGACTAGTGTTGATCTCCAACCTGGCTTTCTCCTTGTGAAGAGGTGAATCGTTTCGCTGGCTATCAAGATTGTCCTTGGACGTTCTGGTCTGCAAATCTGTGAGAGGACGGCATGTCAATGAACCAAGAATTACTGAGGCTTCCTTCAGGTACAATTCCACATCCTTCGCTCCGCAGTCTATTGCCACATCCAAAGGGGAGAGACCATGGTGATCTTCGATGTAAGTTCGAGCCCCCAGTGAAACCAAAAGCTTTGCTATCCTGATAGAGCAGTCAGACAAGAGAGTTGTTCGGAATCATTCGAAAACTTACGTGACTTTATCAAAGTCCGCACAGGACAATACGCAGAGATGCAGTGGGGTTTGGCCATGGATATTTTCTGATACAGCATGGCCTTAGGGAGGTTAAGTCCGCACATAGCTTCAGACTTACGGCAATTCACGTCAGCCTTTCTTTCAAGTACCAAGGCTTTAATCTCATTCGCACTTCCTCTCACAGCAGCTGAATGAAGCGCCGTGTTACCGTGTCTCATCTGTTTACGAGATCCAATCAGACACATGGGCGTCAGCTAAGATACGCACTTTGATGGCTTCAACGTTGCCGTTTATGCTCTCCGCCGGCTTATCCCTGGAAGATTCCTCACCTGAAGCAGAAGTGTTAGAACCATAAAATGTTCTTGTCTTGTTCTGAGTTCTTCTAAACGATTTCCCCTCTTCCCATCTAAACCTTCTCTCAAAGGCTCAAATTTTCACGGCTGGATACAACCTTGTTCTCTAATCGGCTCGCCATGCTACTACCCTCTTCTATCTCCACCTCCGTCTCCCTCATCTACCCCTCCCCTTTGTTCCGCTCTCCTCCCTCTGCCCCCTCTCCCCCCTTCTCCTCTCCATGCTCGCAACCTCATCTCCTCCCCTGTTCCTCTCAAAACCTGTATGCTCTTACTGTTCCCCTCCTCCTCTCCCTCTCTCGCTTGCAACTTACATCCGCAGCCTCCCGACGCTACTGCGCCCATAGCGCGAAATTTGACTCGGGGAGGGGTAGTATGAGTAGTCGCACATCAAATGTACCGGTAGTGGATCGTTTTTCTCCGACGATACCTCATCCGATGTATACTTCGGATGGGAATAGGAGGGGTCACAAAGGGTCTCCTTCGGAGTTCCGTAGGGTGGGGTGTAGATTCAACTGGTGCCCCAGGGGGTAGCCAACAGATATCTCCGACAAATGACAGCTCTGTTTGAAGTGAGGAAGAGAGAGGAGGGAGGGAGAGAGGGAGGGAGGGAGGGAGGGAGGGAGGGAGGGAGGGAGGGAGGGAGGGAGTGGAGAAGAGTGAGGGAAGAAATAAGAATGAGGGCAGTTTTCTTTCCGGTCTTTTCGTCCTTCTATATTTTGCCTGTGGTGAACCTCGAGCAACAGAAATGTCACGAAAACTCACCCTTCTCCTATCTCTCCACACTTTTCTCTTCTCTTCATACTCCTCCCCCATACAGGAAAGTAACAGTTCACAACCACAAACAGCATCAGAAGTGAAAGCATTGTATCTGAATACAAGGATCGCACCAGCCCCCCGCCCTCGCTGCGTCTTCCCTTCCTGCTCCTCTTCCTCGTACAGTCCATATCCCCCGACAAGTCATGCCGCTGGAGCGGAGGGGAATAGCGGCTCGACGCTGTGCCAGATGATGCCAAAGAAGGGACTCTTGGAGCTGGAGACGGAGATCAGAAGGGCTGAAGAGAGAGAGGGAGAAAGAGGAAGGGACCCTGCAGCATCATCTTCGTCTCTGCCGTCCTCAAAGGTTGTTGCATGATGTGAGGTTGAACTATCGTCTTGTCCGACTATCTCCGTCTCCTCCACGCGGAACAATCGCATAAACTTTCGAAGGGCTGGCAGCCTGCAGCAAGTGAGGAGGAGCTGAGGGAACAGGTGGAGCAAAGGCAGGTGGAGCAAGAGGAGCAAGAGGAGCAAGAGGAGCAAGAGGAGCAGGTGGCGGAGGGTGAGAAGGAAAACGCACGATGCATTCTTGCTTTCCCATACGATCAGCACGCCTGTCGGAGACAACCTCCGTATACAGCTTTCGGCCTCAAAATCAGCGATTCGAGCAGCTGGGAATCGACAACAACCCGACAAGGCTGGCTCTGACGTCGTTTGCTCCGCTGCTCTGCGATATGGCAAAATCAAACTTCCCACCCTCAGGTATGGTGAGCAAGAAAGTTACGACAAGTCGAAGGGTCCCATCGGCAGGATGCATGGTCCAGACCCTTCTGCCTGTAATTATCTTCTTCTCTGACGCTACACAAGGATCAGCTCCTGCTCTTTTCTCTCATCCTCGCTCACCCCTGATGGTGCTGGCGACAAACTCTCCTCCTTGTCGATCCACGCGGAGAAAGAAGCTCTCGCTTCCTGCTCATCTCGTCACTTCCCGCTTTTTCTCATGAGGCCGCATGCTCGCACCCATCTCTGCTACCCACAGCCCCGGCAGCTGCGACATGTCGGCGACGTCGAGGTCTTCCTTCCCTGCTACGTGACGCGGAGCATGCGAGTTGGTTTCATTCGGAAGGATGGTGCCATCGTCACTCCCGCTCCCTCTTGCGTCCTCCTCCTGCCTTGTCTTCGCCTCTACCTCCTCCCTTCCTCCCCCCGCCTCTTCCTCCTCTTCCTCCTCCCCCTCCTGTTCCACCATCTCATCCTCGAACCAGGGGTCTCCTTCCCCTTCCTTATCTTGAGGGGTGAAGAACCAGCCGAGGTGGGCAAGGCAGCCCTTGCAGGCGACGCACTGCCATGCGAACCCCGGGTACCACGAGTGTCGAAGCACTCTCCTGCCGTAGATGAGGGAGTTGACAACCCTCCTCGTCCTCAAGACCTCGAACGACGAGCCGTGGGGGTTGACCAGCACCTGCGTCTGAACATGCTGATCGTTGCCGACCGGGCGGTTACGTCGCTCATGGGCGAAGGGAGAAGTCATGGCACGCATGCTGGTCGATGTTGTGACCTTCTTGCCGCATTCGGCGCATGTGAGCCAGGCTCCAGGAGCAGCGAGCGGTCTGTGGGCAGAGCAGAGGAGGAGGAGGACAGAGAGTTGGCGCGACAGCCTTGCATGCATTAGAAGCGGAGAGCAGGTAGAGGGAAGGGGGAGGAGGACGGGAGCGAGCCCAGCAGGAGGCGGCGAAAGACAGTGGGAGGTGGGATGGGAGGCAGTCGGGGAGCTCTGCTGGAAGCGGACCAGGACAGGAAGCCGGTCAGCGGTAAGGCATGCTTCAGGTGCAGGGAGGGGAGAGGGGGAATTACAAGAGTTTGTCGGAATTTTGTTGACGGAAGGGGTCGAGTCCATGGTCAGGGGGAGTTGACGGGGAGGGGACGGAGTTGACGGGGAGGGGAGGAGCTGGAGAAAGTAGGGGGGAGGAGAAGATCACAAGGTGTCTAGATATGTCTTCATTCATCCCATGCATCAGCTGAGACAAAGTTCTCCTCCTCCTCACTCTCCTCCTCCTCTCCATCCTCGTTGGAGCTGCTGCATGATTCCCCAGAAGAGCTCTTCCCGTCTTTTCCCTCTCCCCCGTCATCAAGCTCCCACTCACCCAGTGCCGTCCGAGCCTCTTCCGCTTCCCTGCTCTCCTTCCATGCCTGCCCCCAACCCGGCACGACGGCTGACCTGTACTCATCCAGAAAATGGCGGTAGGAAGGGAAGAAGCGGTAATAGGACAGCACGGACTTCCATAGCTTGTTCTGCCTGTGAGTAGGAGTAAGAAGACAGAGGACGAGCAAGAAGCATCATAGTCACATCAACGCCTGCTCATCTCCTATGACGACCAGGCTCTGCCTGGCCCTTGAGATGGCCACGTTGACCCTCCTCCTGTCTGCGAGGAAGCCGACGCTGCCACCAGCAAGTGTGCGAACGCAGCTCAGGACGACGACCTCAGCCTGGGGAAGACAGGGAGCGTCATGTGCAAGGAGAGGCAGGAGTTTGGAACACTAGCATGCGAGGGAGTAGAATCACGGTGGAAGCAACATGTTTGAAACAAAAACATGCTCGTTGAAGTGAACAGACACGTTTGGAGAACAACAGAGTGCGAGAAGAGAATCATGACATCGAATCGCATCTCATCATTGTCAATCTCCACGTGGAGGGATGCATGAAAGCACTCGTCTCACCTCCCTTCCTTGCATGGAGTCCACTGACATCACCTCCACATCCCCCAAGTTCTTCTTGAGAAGCTTCTTGCTGATGATCGATTTCTGCCCGTTGTAGAACGACAGAACAACTACCTGAGCACTTGCTCAGCTCTTCTCACCACTGCACGTGCCTTTTCTCGTCTCGTCTTCTCTTCTTACTTCTCTTCTTATATTCTCTTCGCACTTTTTTCCTCTCCTCCCCTCCTTCCCCCCTCCTCTCCTCACCTCTCTCTGTGTGTGAACCCCAGAATTGATCATCGCCTGCACAATCTCCAAGACTGTGTCGCACGCACAGGACAGCGGGTCAGCTACTGCAGGATCATGGCAAGAGGAAGAAACTTCACCTGCATCGGCCTCCATATCATTCATGAGTGAGGAGGAGTTCGACGGTTTGCTCTCTATCCCTGAGACGTGCACGAAGCTGGCAGGAAGAGGGTGGGAACGAGCTTGCTGCAACCCTCCTGTCATTGCTTCCCCAACCCCCTGCTTGCCTTTCTCTCTCCTCCCCTTGCCTCAACATCTTCTCTCCTCCTCTCCCTCTCCTTTCCCCATCCCCTCCCTCTCCTCTCTTCCTCCCCTCTCATTGCTCTCTGTCTCTCTATCCTCCCTCCCTATTCTCCCCCGCCCCCCCTCCCCACCACATCCTTTCTCCTCTTCTCTCTCTCTCTCCCTCTTCCCTCTCCTCATGTCCCTCTCCCCTCTCCCCTCTTCCCTCTTCCCTCTTCCCTCCTCTCCTCTCCTTCCTCTCTTCCCATCACTTCGTCCTCCCATCGTCTCACCGCAGTCTCCGAGTCAGTCTTGAGCTTGCCCCTGTAGAACTCTCGGCTCACGGCCTCCGCGATAGAGGGATGCATGCGGTACTGGACATCGAGCATGAAGCAGGGAGTACCCCCCCCACCCTCCGTCAGTCGCTCCATGAGAGAGGTCCTGTATCCTCGCTGCTGCCCTTCCTTCCACCTCGAGAAGGGCTGCAGCTGGAGATGGTCGCCCACCAGGAGCAGATTCGAGCACTGGGTGCAAGTCAGGTCGGGAAAGGAAGGGAAGGGATGGTGAAAGAGGGCAAGACGAGGAGCAGGAGCAGGAGCAGGAGCAGGAGCAGGAGCAGGAGCAGGAGCAGGAGCAGGAGCAGGAGCAGGAGCAGGAGCAGGAGCAGGAGCAGCAGACTTTCCCATGCAGAAGACATCCGAGGGAGTCAGGCTCGAGCATGGCTGCAGCTTCATCGAGAATAACGAAGTCGAGAGGATGAAATTCCTCCTCGTCCTCGTCCTCCTCCATTACGCCCTCAAGTTCCTGTGCAGGTCAAGATCAATTCCTCCTCCTATACCGAGTCACTAATAAAACCCCTTGCCAGCTGTCCACCGCCTCCTCGTCTCTCACATAACCTTCCTTTCACTGCTTCTGCCCTCCTCAGCTCTTCGTCCTCTGCCTCCTCCCTAACCTTCTCTCTTCTTCCCTTGCCTTCTCTTTCTCCCACTTTCCTCCGTCCTTGCCCCCTCCTCTTCCTTCTCCCTCTCGTTATCTCACCCTCATCAACCGGCTGCCCACATTCACTGCACTTGCAGCAGTACAGACGACGACGTTGGACCTTTTCCACAAGTCGATCTGAAGAGAAGGAGGGAACAGCATCACCACAAACGTAGCGATCGGAGTGAGTACCTTTGCTCTTCTGACGCAGGAAGACAGATTGTTTTCACTCTTCTCTTCATTTTGCTTTGACTGGATGAGATGTGAGGAGAGGAGAGGAGAGGAGAGGAGAGGAGCAGCAAACGACCTTCATTGCCTTCAGTTTGGTTGACTTGATACTGTTCTGAATGATTTCCTTTCCCTGTGCAAAGTCAGCAAAACAAGAATGAGAAAGTGAAATTCTCGACCTCATTCTCGTTCGTCAAAAGATTTCTTGCAGCCAGCACCATCTCTTCTTTGACAAAAGTCATCTTGCAGTGAATCATCCATCATTTCACTCATTTCAACGAAGCCACGAAGCACCTTCTGAGAGTTTGCAGAACAGATTGCGTGAAGCAAAGAAAGGTCCTTTTCACTGATTCTTGCGCCATCCTTCGCATTCTTGTAAACGAATCAAAGCTGTTCTGCCCTCATAAACTCACAAGCACTGCTTGTAATCTCCTGCAACACTTCAAACTTCAGTTCAGAAGCTTGACATATCTTGCCCATACTCTTGCTGTCGTCTCTTTGAACTGTTGGAGAATTTTTCGATCTTTTCGTTTTCACACTCATCAATTCATCACAATCAACATGAAACATACCTCGTGCAACGCTTTCATCCAGCATCTCCTCTCCTTCCTCCTCTCTCTTCTCTCTCTCCTTGCAATCTTCACCTCTTGTACTTTCTCCACCCTTCGTTCCTGCCAACAGCCATCACCACAAAGGATGAAACTTAGCAATTCACCATCAAGAATCGGAGAGTAGCTTCTCCCATCCTTTGCTAACATAACATATTAACTCGATTCAGTCTCAGAAGAAGAAATCACCTTCGATCCAACAGCAAGTATGTCCTCAACACCGACTGATTCCAACTTTGACACAAGCGAGTCGATAGCCTGTTGTGTGAACTCACATCTTGACCGCCCATCTTTGCAACCGCATTGCTCTCTTTCGCCCCAGAGATTTGCTGAAGCAAAATTTACCTTATTCGTCACGGTGCATATGAGGACTCTGGAGGTCTTAGGAATTCTTTGCAAGAAAACTTCGGTTATAAACGAAGACTTGCCTTGTAAAACGAGCAGGTCAGTTCAAGGTAGAGAAGCTGCAGCAAGTAGCAACCGAGCACACGAAGGGAGCGAGTGGGGAGTGGAGAAGAATGGAGGAAGGAGCAAAGAGGAGGGGGGTGGGGGTCAAAGGGCAAGAAAGAGGGATAGGTAGGGTAGAGGTTGGGGGGCGGGGAGGGGAGGGAAAGGAGAAGACCAGAGAGGTCTATGAAGACAGTGGTGATTCCAAACGATTTTCATCCTCTGCCTCCCACCTGTTCCAGGAGGACCTTGAACCATAGCAACGGAACCTCTCACTCCCTTCATTGCCCTCTCTTGGCTTGCATTCAGCAAGATTCTCTTCCTCCTCCCCCCAGTCTCTCCTCCCTCCTCCCTCCTCCTCCCCTCCCCACCCAAAGACAGCCATCGTTCTTCTTCCTCCCATCCCTGGCTCCCTTTTCCCTCTCTGCTGGAAAAGACGACTGATCGCATCTCCGGTAGAAGCTTGTCAACTGATGACATAAGTCAGATG
>NW_005434638.1:592565-593896 GCF_000315625.1 Guillardia theta CCMP2712
AGGGAGGGAAGGGAAGGGGAAGGGGAAGGGGAATTGGGGAAGGGGAGGGAAGGAGGGAGAGAGAGCAAGGCTATGCGGGATTACTTGAATGAAGGGAATGGAGTCGGTACAGGAACGGCAGGGCAGTAGTCACTCGCTTGCACTTCATCTTGTCCCCTGCTGCCCATCTTCTTGGACAGAGCTTCTCATCCTCCAAGTCGAAAGTCCTGAGTGACAAGAGGAAATGAACCTCACGGGATGAAACAAGAACGCGTTCCATGGCCTCGTAATGCTCACCGGAACACGTTGTGGGAGGACGCGGCTGGAAAACTGACGAAGAGGGTGTGATTGAGCTCTGAACAGTACAAGATGTTGTAAACTATGGGATCGTCGACATCAGCTGATCGCTGTTGCACTTTGCGTCACTTGGATGTGCAGGCTTGCGGCGATGGCGGTGGTGGCGGTGGAGGAGGAAGAGATTGGAAGAGAACGAGGAAGAAGACGAAGACGACGAGGACAAGAACGAGGAGGACGAGGATGAGGACGAGGACGAGGACGATGCCGGTGCAGGTTGTTGTACAACCTCGGTTGGGCTCTTCTTCTCTCTATGTATTCTACACATGGTCTCGTGTCCCTGCCCGTAACTCTTCTGCACGACCTGCGATCGTGTCACAAGACGCTGGTAGCAAGGCAGACTCGCTCCTGACCTCTACATCATAGTTGTCCGCCGTAATGCTCCCATTACTCGCCAACATGCTCGCAATCTGATCGCACAAGAGCGGGGCTCAACATCGCGAAGGACATTCCATGCAGGCTTTTCCACCTCTTCTTTCACTTCGGACCTGAACTCCTCGACCACCATCGGCAGCCACGACTTGACGTAGCTCTCAGCCGCTGGGTCCGACGACTGGCCCGAGGGCAAAGCAAGCTCGTTAGAACAGGAGGCAGGGCACACGCGAAAACAGGGAGCAGGGAGCAGGGAGCAGGGAGCAGGGAGCAGGGAGCAGGGAGCAGGGAGGCACCTTGCCATGACGGAGGAAGATATCGTATCTCTCCCCAGTCGCTTCTCGGAAGAGGTCCTCCATCGACAGCCTTGACTTGTTCATCCTACCGGCACATGTCACCGCAGAAACAACCTCGAGCATCCTGCCCTTCCCTGCCCCTCTCTTCTCCCCTCCCCTCTCCTCCTGGCTCCCCTCCTCTCCCCTCCCTCCCTCCCTAGATGGAGGAAGATCAGGACGAAAATCCCGTGCCCTCCAGTGGTGAATCGGATGTGATATTTCCTGTCGTGTTGTTCCATCGACTCTCTTTGATCTCTTTTCCTAGCAATTCCTTCCTTTTGGGATGTTCCC
>NW_005434638.1:593996-594877 GCF_000315625.1 Guillardia theta CCMP2712
TCAGGGAGCTCCCTCCGGAAGGTCCTAATCCCCGCTCCCACTCCCTGATCCCTCTCCCTCCCTTGTTTGCTCGCTCCAATCCCCGCGAACGATCTCATCTTCAAAGCAGGTAGCGAGGCAGCAGAGACCTCCTGGCCAAGAATGGGGAAAGAGGGAGGGAGGGGGGGAGGGAGAAGGGGAGGAAGTGGGGGAGGAATGTTGCCCGGAGAAAAGCAGAGGAGAAGGTGAGGATTCCTGAAAACGTCTCTCATCAACCTGATCGACCATGAAGGAAAGAGGCGATCGCTAGGAAGCGTCTAGAGCGATCGCAGGTGCTCTGCTTTCTCCGCTCCCATCCCCACCCGCCTACCTCTCCCCTCCTCTGCCTCCCCCCTCTTGTTTCATCCCTCCCCTCCCCTCTTCTCGGTTTTCCTCCCTTGCATGATTCCTTACCGGCAATGAAGGACCGAGATGGGTTGCACATCGATATCGTAGACATCGCGAGGCAGATGGAGGAGTTCAGGCTGCGAGTGCTGAGTGTAAGAGACGATGCTTGTTGTTGTAGCTGTATGATGTTGTGTTGGACAAGGAACAAGGAGGCGATGTGGAGGAGGAGGAGGGAGATGCCGGTGAAGAACATGTCGAGCCTGCTCGCCATGCTGGTCTGGATGTTCACCTGACATGTCGCTTATTTGTTGATCCTTGTGAAGAGGTTGAAGGCGAACAAGAAGCAGCAGAGCTGAGGGAGGAGGTGAGCGACTCGTACAGGATCGCAGCCATGACATGTCGCAAGGGGGCGGTGAGCGATGGCGAGGAGAGCACCAGCGAGGAGAGCGATGAGGAGGGAGGGGGAGGGCACGAGGGCCCACGTGCCAACCGCCTCCAACTTCCACCGTTGAGCG
>NW_005434638.1:595512-596846 GCF_000315625.1 Guillardia theta CCMP2712
TCCTCCTCCTCCTCCTATCGTTGGCGACCTCCTCCTCCTCCTCCTCCACCTACACGTATCGTTGGCCTCCTCCTCCTCCTTCTCCAGCCTTAACGGTTCACTGTCAGGGTATTACAGGCTCGACTGCCATGAAAAAGGAGGAGGGCACAGGAAGAGGCTGACCCTGACAATGCCCGGCACGACAACTGAGCCTGACGAGGACGCTGTGCGAGCGGTTTGTCAGCTCCTCAACCTACCGACTCCTGCTCCGCTTCTTCTTCCTCCTGCTCCTGCTCCTGCTCCTGCTCCTGCTCCTGCTCCTGCTCCTGCTCCTGCTCCTGCTCCTGCTCCTGCTCCTGCTCCTGCTCCTGCTCCTGCTCCTGCTCCTGCTCCTGCTCCTGCTCCTGCTCCTGCTCCTGCTCCTGCTCCTGCTCCTGCTCCTGCTCCTGCTCCTGCTCCTGCTCCTGCTCCTACTTCTGCTCCTCTTCAGGCCTCATTTTCTTACTGCAGCTCCTCGAGAAGTACTCCAAGATTGAGAGAGGTGCAGCAACTAAGCGAATCCCAACCCTCCAGCATCCTAACGAGGTAAGAAGGAGGAGGAGGAGGAGGCGTGAGTGGAGATATAGAGGAGGATATAAGAAAAGAAGATATGGCGAGGCAGATACACCAGGAAGCAGCAGGAGCAGGAGCAGGAGCAGGAGTTTGCGATTGCTGCTGACAGATTTCAAGGGTGGTTTCGCGTCCTGGGAAGCTCACACAACAGGGTTCGGGTCGCGCATGTTGATGCAGATGGGTAGAGAGGGAGGGGAGGATGCCGTCAGTTGACCGATGCGAGCAGGACTGGACATGTCAGAGGCTGCGCAACAGGGGAGGAGAGCTACAAGCCTGCTGAACTCGAGCTCGAGGTTGCTGGAGGATGATGGGAGGTTGTCTTGTTGAGTCTACTCTAGGGTTGGGATCGGATTCGGCGATTCATTGCGGGAACAGGAATGATGAAGTGACGATAACGAGGAAGAGGTGTTGGTAGTGCTGGTGCTGGCGGCGGCGGCGGCAGTGGCAGAGGAGGAGGAGGAGGAGGAGGAGGAGGAGGAGGACGGTTGTTGAAGGCTGTGCCAGTAGAGATTTCTTCCTCTTCCTCTTCTCCGCTCGTGTTTGTCTCCTTTACCGAACTTGAGTGCCGTGATGTAGTCGGACGTGAAAGTCTTTGCTGGCAATAATGGCCACGTTCCTCGGGGAGACGCGAGACTCGAAGATGGGGAGAAGGCAAGCTCCTGCCACCCCTGAGACGACAATTTGAGTGAAGAAGCAGGTGGGGGCAGCAGCAGCAGCAGCAGCAGCAGCAGCAGCAGTAGCAG
>NW_005434638.1:596946-601171 GCF_000315625.1 Guillardia theta CCMP2712
AGGAGGAGGAGGAGGAGGAGGAGGAGGAGGAGGAGGAGGAGGAGGAGGAGGAGGCAGCACCAGCACCAGCAGCGGCACCAGCAGCGACAGCAGGAGGGGGCAGAAACAAGAAGCAGACAAAGGATGCGAGTCAACCTTGGACGCGGTCCTGCCGAGCACAGGATTCCTCGTCCTGAGCTCTTCGGGGGCGAAAGGAAGGAGACGATCTCGCCACAGCAGCTGGAAGGCGGCTCGAAAGAAGGAGGAGCGGTAGCAGCCGTCGGATTCCTCATCCGCCTCTCCAGCACACACCTGAGCTTGAGTCAAGCTGCCAGTAGCCGCAAACTCTCGTGACTCACCCGATCACCCGCATTGTAATTGGCGAGGACAAGAGAAGCCTCTTCCACCCTCACCCTGCTGGTCTGCAGCTGGGGAAGACACGTCAGCTCCTCCCTCCCTCCCTCCCTCGGCTCCCTCCCTCCCTCCCTTCCTCCCTCCCTCTGCTTTTCTTGCTCCTCGGATCATTCTGGCAATAACCTTTATCTCTACTCACTTTCTATTCCTCTTCTTCTATCTGACTTCCCTCTCCTCGCCTCACATATCTCGACATTGGAAAGCCGTCGCCTGCTCCTTTGCCTTCTCCTTCTCCTTCTCCTGCACTTGAGACTCAATGCCAAGAAAAGAGATAATTCAAATTTACCGTGAGATAATTTGTGATAACAACAGCCAACAAGGCACACAAGTCGAATTTCTGGTAGATTTGCAAACAATCGTAAGGAGTTGCTCGACAGGTCGCCGCAAGCATGTCTGTCAAAGCAGGAATGTAAGATTGCAACAAACATCAGCAAGAAAAGCTCACAAGCCAACTATCATACATCGCTCTTGACTTTCTCCTTCACCCTCCAATTTTTTGTGGATCACTGAGTAAAATGTCTCATCGGTCGAGGCGAGGGCAACATTGTCAAACCTCCACGGAAACAATCAGCGTCATCTGAGCTGATGCAAGCAGTGATGGCATGGAAGGAAGACTTGTGATCCTGTCTCATCAACCATCAACCCAACACGCGGACCTCCTCTGCTCTGCTCTGCTCTGTTCTGTTCTGCTCTGCTCTGCATTGCTCTGCTCTGCTCTGCTCTGCTCTGCTCTGCTCTGCTCTCCTCTAATCCTTCCCTCCCCTCCCCTCCCGTCTCCTCCTCACTCCTCCCTTCCTACCTGCGTCATTTCGCAGCTTCTTTTCAGGGAGGTCACAGTGTTGTGGGAGTTTGAATCCACCGCAACCACTCTGACATGATCACCCGTCAATACAGACTTGACAAACAAGTCCAACAGCATACACCATCATCCTCAAAACACTCGTACCGCCCTCTCACCTCAGCCCGGAGACTCCAAGGCAATGAGATAGATATCCCTTCCCAGCCCCAACGTCAACAGCTAGGGAGATGCCATGGGCATTTGCAAGCACAACAACTATGTCTCTCATCCCGCGGATCTCCTCCTGTCAGCAACAAAGTCAGCCTCAGATTCCTGTCTTCCTCTTTCCCTCCTCCCCTCCTCTCCTCCTCCTCCTTCTTCACTTCTCGATCCCCCCTCTCCTCCTTTCCTCTCCTCCTCTCCTCCCCGTCATTTTCCCTCCTCTCTTCTCTCTCTGCCTCACCCGCTTCTTCTCGTTCATCCCCTTGTGCCACTTCTTATCCACGAAGACAACATCCCTCATGTCTTGCGATCCTACACAAACTCTCTCCGACGGCTCGTGAATATTCTCAACCTCCATGTGCCAATCGTACGCCCGATCAACGCAAAGTTCCGACGCCGTTCGAACAAAGTCGTGAAAGGGCTGCTCTCCCACGGAACTTCCATCCGATCCTCCCCGCTCTTTGCTCCTCAGCTTCAGGCCATGAAGGAGTCTAGAGTGATATGCTCAGGCAGGCGCCAAGGCAGCATGTGTACCACCTTAGCTCCTCGTCGTCCATGGACAACAACTCCTCCCTCCATATCTCAGGAACCTACAACATCTCACGTTAACACTGTTCGAACCTTCGAGCGTCGACATGGAATTCATCGCCAATTGACATCATCACCACCATGATCACCATCTCTGTCATCATCAACAACATCGTGACCATTGTCATGGCGGTCCTACCGTTTCCCATAAGTTCTTCGAGAAAAAGTCGACTGTTGGATTCCCTGCTATGTCTGCGACCTTCTCCCACCTGCAAACTTTATCAACCCCCAATCTCCTCCCCTTCGAGCCCTTGCCAATCCTCTCTGTCTCCTGCTCCTCCCTCCACTCTCCTTCTCCTCCTTTCCCTCCTTGTCGACCCTCCTCTCCTCCTCTCCTCCTCTCCCTCCTCATCAACTCTCCTCTGCTCCTCTGCTCCTCTCGCTCCTCCTCTCCTCCTCTCCTCCTCTCCTCCTCTCTTACAGTTCGCACAGTTTCTTGAGCCTCTCTTGTGCTTCAGTCCCATCCGCCATGGAGATCTGTCGGGGGTGGAGGCCGAGAGCTGTCGGGGGTAGGGGTAGGAGCATGGAAGATTTTCAATACGGAAAGGTGGGGTAATATATGGAAAACGTAGGGGTAATTGAGGACTGAAGGGGGTGGGGGTAAATAGTGCATGTGAAGATGGGGGCGGACAAAGGGGATGAAGGTGTAACACGAGCGAGGAGGAGAAGAACAGAGGAGGAGAGATGATAAGGGCGAGGAGAAGAGAAGAATGTTGATGAAGACTGAGAGCACAAGGATGCATACCTCTGAAGGGGTAGAGGGGAGCAACAGTACAAGAGTGTAGGACGACATCTACCATCAGTTGCTTCCTGCTTGCTAAGGTGCTCTGATCATAATATCTCCGCAGCATGTCTTCACAACCGCCGTCGTCAGCTGAGCTTGCTCAGTTGATGAATGATCCTGAAAGGTGCCCAACGTGACTGTCCCTCGCCTCAACCATGCCTCAATCATGGCGCAGGATCAGGAACGTGACGGTGATGGCGCATGTGGACCATGGCAAGACGTCTCTGACTGACAGGTCTGCTTGCTCTCGCTGCTATCTACTTCAGCTCCTCATCTTCTTGCTCTTCCTTGCAGTCTCATTGCATCCAACGGCATCATATCAGAGCGGCTCGCCGGCAAGCTTCGCTTCATGGACAGGTGCTCTGGGCAAGCAGCCTTCAAGTCGGGGCTAAAGCTTGGCAGCCGCGAGGACGAGCAGGAGAGGGGGATCACCATGAAGATGAGCTCGATCTCCTTGAAGTTTGTCCTCGTCTCTTCCTGCCCCTCTCATGACGCGCTCCTGCCTTGTAGGTACGAGCCTGCGGAAGAGGCAGAGGCTGGGGCCTCTCCCTACCTGATCAACGTGATCGACTCGCCCGGGCACGTTGACTTCTGCAGTGAGGTCTCCTCGGCTGTGGTGAGATGCCTCGAGCAGAACGCCACCCTCCTGTCCTGATCCTCCCGCAGCGACTGAGCGACGGGGCGCTGGTAGTAATCGATGTGGTAGAGGGGGTAAGGACACAGACCATTGCGGTCCTCCGACAGGTTGGGGAGTCGAGCCCTGGGTCCTGAGACAACTTTCTGATCCTCTCGTGTTGTAGGCGTGGGTAGAGCGGCTGGTCCCTTGTCTTGTCCTCAACAAGATCGACCGACTGATTCTCGAGCTGCAAATGTAGAGGAGGTGGTGGAAGGGGGAGAAGAGTATGATCGTCATGCAGGTCAACAGACGACGCGTACCAGCACATGCTGAGGATCATCGAACAGGTTCTTCTCGCTTCGTCTATCCTATGGCATCGCCTGTCTTCTCCTCCTCCCCGATACTACTTGTTCTGCCTGATTGCCCATTTCTTTTTGTTCCTCCCCTTCCTCCACTTCCTCCTCCAATCGATGCCTGACCGTCTCCTTCCCGTGTCCTCTCCGTCGGACACAGTGTTTGTCACTTGCTGCATGAGATGATGCCTGTGCAGGTAAACGCGATCGCGGCGATGTTTCACAACGAGATGGTGATGGAAGAGGTAACGACAAGATTGCTAGAAGCCCTCTGACGTGCGCAGGGGGACGAAGACGGTCATTCATTGTGGGATGCGCAAGACAAGATGAGATCTCCTTTCGTCTTCTCGCCGGCTCTTGGGAATGTTGCTGTGAGTTTTGCTCGATCAAAGGCGTGATGATGATGATGATGATGATGATGATGATGATGATGATGATGATGATGATGATGATGATGATGATGATCAGGAGGGGGAGCCAATGAGAGACCC
>NW_005434638.1:601271-602811 GCF_000315625.1 Guillardia theta CCMP2712
TGTTCATGAACCCCGGGGGGGGGGAGTAGGAGCAGGAAGAGGAAGAGGAAGAGATAGACTTGAATAGGAGGTGTTGATCATGAAGACCGTAGGCTTGTCAGTGGTGATCATGCAATATGTTTCACTGCATTCCAGTCAACATGTTCTTGATGCAATTGTGCAGTTTGGATGTGCAGCAGCGAATTGGGCATTCAGGGTGTCAGACTTTGCACTCATCATATCGAAACGGTGAGTTGGAGGAGCAAAAGAAGTGAAGAAAGAAGTAGAAAGATGAAGAATGAAGTAGAAAAGATGCAGAGAATCTGATAGGACAAGGAGGGTGAAAGTAGATGCACAGGATTTAGAGGAAGACGATGAAAACTCAAGAAAGAGACTCATTGCAACAACGAGAATGAAGCGCAGAATAAGTGGCAAGGCCTGTCAAACTCATGTTTTCCACAGTCTGGGAATGAACGCCGGATCTCTTCGAAAGGCTCTCTGGCCGGAGGACGGGTATGACCTTTTGAGTTTCCAGCAGAATCTCACGATATCTCAGCAACGATTTCTATTTCAACCCCAAGACTAAGGTGTTATCATCAGATGTCATGTCAGGTCAAGATGTCACTCAATTCCAGTCTGTCTCCCGCAAAGATGAAGGAGGAAAGCTCAAACCCATGTTTGTGCAGTTCGTGCTGGAGCAGATTTGGGCGGTATGTTCATTGAACTGACCATGATGATCGTGATAATGGCGATGAAGATAGTGCGAGAGTGATGGCGATAAGGAGCAGCAGTGGGGGAGGGGGAGGAGCAGGAGCAGGAAGAAACGAGGAAGAGGAGCATGAGGAGGATCAGAGGGTTCCAATGGAAAAAGATTAGAGCAAAAATGAGGAGGAGGTTGAATGAAGGAAAGCTCAGAAGAAACTGAGGCTTCAAGGAGCGAACTGACACTTGAGGAAGGTATATCATGCATTCGTCTCTAGTCCTGACGAGGAGAAAGCTCGGAAGATCGTGACTGCGCTGTCGCTGAAGGTGCTCCCAGTCTCTCTGGTGGACATGGCTGAGACAGAGGCATGCAAGATGACGGAGAGGGAGATTGCGAACAAGAACAGGGAGGAAGCGCTGAGAAGTGTTATGTCGAGATGGCTGCCCTGGCCAAGTGTATCCTGTCGATGATTCTTGAAGAGGTAATGAGGACACGGTGCGATCAGGGGGGGCGGGAGGAGAGGGAAGCGAAGTAAGAGGTGGAGTCAGGTAGTGAAGGGCATGCATAGAACAGGAGATTTTATGAGGAGGGTTTGAGATTATCGGAGGGCAGGGAGGCTGGAGGATGGTCAGGAAGAAATGTCAGGAGGAAAAGATGTTTCATCCTCTTTTACTTGATCTTCTCACCCTCCTCCCTCCCTCTCCCTCCCCCTCACTCCTCACTCCTCACTCCTCACTCCTCCCTCCTCCCTCCTCCCTCCTCCCTCCTCCCTCCTCCCTCCTCCCTCCTCCCTCCTCCCTCCTCCCTCCCTCCTTCCTGCTCCTCACTTCCACATTACAGATGCCTAGTCCCTGCAAG
>NW_005434638.1:603161-631658 GCF_000315625.1 Guillardia theta CCMP2712
CGGGTGAAAGTTTGAACGAGCAAGGAGAACAAAATTCATCGGGTTCACAAGAATATTCACCGGAACTCTGAGAGTGGAGATGAGATCAAGGTCCTCACTCCTCCTTCTCGCCTCGCCACCCCAACCCCCCCCCCCTTTCCCTTCTCCTCCCTCTCCCCCCTCTCCTCATCCCTCTCCCTCTTCTCCTCTTCCTCCTTCTCCTCCTCCTCCTCCTTCTACCCCTCCCTGTCCCTCCCTTCTTCCTCCTCCGCCGGCGCCTCATCTCTCTCTGTTCGAGCTAATCTGAATTTTTCCCACATGTCCATGTCGAAATTCGTCTCATTTCCGTGCTTGACCTTTAAAAATCCTGACATGCCGATGGTGCAGGTTCTTGGACCACGTCACAATCCTTTACATGTAAGTTGACAACATTCAAGCGAGATCATCGAGTCCACACCATAACCATCAGTCACAAAACTTTATTCTAGTCCCATCACACACACATATCTATCTGTTTGTGAACACAGTCATTGATTGGTCATGTCTGACCTTACCCTGCAGGAAGATGACCAACACGTCTCAACGGCACAAGTTCGAGCACTTTACATCCTGATGGGTCGGGACTTGTTGAATGTTCAGTCTGTTCCTGCAGGGTAAGCCAACTCGCTCCACTTTCTTCTTTCTTCTGTATCCAACTCCTTTACAAGCACCATCTCTTGATTTTGCTTCTCTTCCTCCTTTCTTCTAGTATTACATCAGTTCGTGCTATGATTTCTGTCAGTCTCGTCTATGCTATTCCCATCTGACCCAGTAGCTCCTCCTCCTCCTCCCACTCCTCTTCTTTCTCTTTCTCTTCTGCTTCCTCTTTCTCCTTGTCTTCTTCCTCCTCCTCACGACATTGCTCGTAGGTGTATCTGCGGTGTATGGGGCCTCGAGGAGCACGTTCTCAAGTACGCAACGCTGTGCTCAACTCGCAGTTGCCGCCCTCTCAGCTTTATGTCGTTCCAGGTCTTCTCCTTACAATCATTCTCCTCTTCACCTTTCAGCTTTTCCCATTACATTCCTGCTGACATCCGTGCTTCCGCTTTCTTCTATTCCTTGCTTTCCATTCACCTCCTTCTGCTGCCTTGAAATCACTAGCAGCTACTGTTGGATCTTTCCTCCTTTTCAAATACTTTCCCTCCCACGCTTCTCCTTCCTCCTTTGCCCTCTGATCTCCCTATCAGGCCATGCCGATCGTAAGGGTGGCGGTGGAGCCGTCGAATCCTCTGCAACATGACTTGTTGGTCCACGGCCTGCAGGTCCAGTGCAGCTTCAACTACGTCTTGCCTGACATGCCTTGCAGCTGCTCAACAGAGCTGATCCATCAGTGGAAGTGAAAATACAGGTTGCCTTTCCTCCCCCTCTTCTTCTTCACCTCCTCCTTCCTCCAACTCTTTCTTTTTCTTTTCCTCTTCTTGTTCGTTCTTTCCACCATTCTCAATACCATCATCGCCATTGTCATTGTCGTCATTGTGATCGTCGTCATATGCTGCTGCTGCTGAATCTCCATCATCATATTTGACATCTTCATACCGTCCACGTTTTCATCATCTTAGCCCATGCATACTCCACACTTTCTCTACACGTGCACGTCCTTCCCTCCTTTCCTCTTCGCCCATCTGCACTCTCCGATGCTCCTTCCTCCACTTCGCATCTGGGTGTGATGTGGAGCTGCAGGAGACAGGAGAGCACGTGATCTTGGCTTCGGGGGAGATGCATCTAGAGCGATGCCTCAAGGTACTGGACTTGCTACCTCCGCTCCTTCCTACCATGACGAGCAACAGGATCTCCGGGAGCTGTTCGCCAAGATTGACATCCACGTCTCTGCTCCTCTGGTCCAGTTCAAGGAGACGCTGATAGACAAGAAGTCGTATCCCGAGATGTACTCAGAGGAAGATGTGAGATCGCGCGCTGCTCTGCCTTGTCGTGATGTCCTTGTAGGCTCCCCGTCCTCATCCTCGCAATCCTGTCACCTCCTCCACAGCTAACAGGCTCTGCGACTTCTCCGTACGGGCCCTTCCTCTCCCCCGCAGCATTCGCAGGTTCCTTGTGCTGAGAGGGGAGGAGCTCAGGGCCGCACATGCCGACCTGCTGGCTGGCAAGGCAATGAATGAGGAGACGAGGGAGCTCCTCAAGACGCTCCGAGGTGCTCCAGGGCAGCCGATGCAAACGATGCTGACGACCAGCAGATGTTTTCATGCAGGCTGAGGATGGCTGGGAGGAGGAGTGGAAGTGCCTGTGGGCGTTGGGACCGAAACATGTCGGGCCGAACATCCTGCTCTGCCATGTCGAAGGGTTCCATCCATCTGCCGACTGGATACCCCCCGAGTTCTTCGATCCCAAGGAGCATCCGCCAGGGGACGAGGAGCGGCTGAAACTTCTGTCGGAGATGGAGAGCAGCGCTGTGACTGGTGTTTGCCTCATCTGCCTCCTCTACCCCTCCTGCTCTCATTCCTGCTCTCACCTCCTACCTGTTCTTGGCTGTCCTGCTGACCCACACACTCCTATCCCGGCCTTCTCATTTCGCGCACCCTCAGGCTTTCAGATCTGTTCTCTTGCGGGCCCACTGTGCGAGGAGCCGATGGAGGTTCTTGTAGCCGACAGTCTTGACGACACTGAGGTTCATGCAGGGAGTTGCTTTCGTAGTGGAAGCGATCAACCTCAATGGAGGGGCCCAAGAGATTGCAGCGAGCACAGACGTTTACGGGCCATGGTCTGGACAGGTACGAATGTTCTAGCCCATTGCATCTTTGGAACCCCCCCGGCCTTCCTTATCTTGTTGCTCCTCTTCTCTCAACTTTATCCTCGTTTCGTTGAAATGCTGACATGTGGGACAGGTGATCTCTGCAATGAGAGAGGCTTGTAGAAACGCGTTCCTTATGGGAGAGAGGAGGTGAGGGTGACTTTTATTTCTTCAATCTCAACATATTTTGCAGGTTGGTAGAGGCGTTATTTGATTGTGATGTCCAAACAACGGCAGACATGTTGGGGAAGGTGTTGATGTTGATTGTTTCAAGCTCTTGAGTTACTTCTTTGCCATTAGGCTTATGCCGTGTTGAACAAGAGAAGGGCAAAAGTGGTGGAAGAAAGGATGAAGGTTTTGAGCACGCGGTAGCCATTGTTATTCACATCTTCTTAGGATGGAACGGACATCTTTGTGATAGAGGCGAAGCTGCCAGTGGTAGAGAGGTGAGGCGTGGGATATCTTTAGCCATGGATGATGTGCCAGTAGTTTCGGTCTGGTCGACGAGCTCCGCAAGAACACATCAGGGTCAGCGCAATGTCAGGTGCAGCATTGATTGTGTTCAGCTTCTCTTCCTCATTGATTGCAGCTCGTCATGGCTGGTTGGGAAGTCATGCCGTTTGATCCTTTCTGGGAGGTCTGCTTGTGTAGTGCGATGGAGAATTTCGTCTGTGATGAATTCAATCAGCCCAACACAGAGGAAGAGCTAGAAGATTCAGACCTCTCAGACGTTATGAATGCTCGTGGGGCGGCAAGAAAGTGAAACATTTGCAGCCTTCATGGTGCTGGGTTGAGATGGTGAACAGGTGTATGGATCTTGTCCGCAAGAGGAAAGGGCTGCCAGTAGAAGAAAAGCTTGTTCAGCATGCAGAGAAACAGGTGAATATCTATGCTTTTGACAGGAATCTATCCGTTGAAGTAGATGCAGAGAACAAGATCTCGTCGAAAGTGAGTGCTACGTATCAGCAATCTCTCATTTGTGATCAAGTCATAAACCGTTGCCTCGTCCTCGTATTCGAATCCATCCAGCATGTGACTAGAGTCAGAGGCTGACGTCGTTTGACCGTGTCTCACAAGTCAAGCTTGATGTTGTCATCATGTACTCGTACAAGGCGGCCAGGCCGGCAATCTACGGCATCCACGAACGCGCCTCAGAAGTACTCATTAGCACATTGAGAAAGACAGCAAAAGTGTAAATAAAATGAGGGCATCTGAGGTTGGCTTGCTGGTTCCTACTGGCAGTTGTTCTTCCAATGTTGGTAGTGGCCGATCAACGAGGTTGTGCGAAGACAAGGAGATGAAGAAAGAAAGCAGTCAAGACATGAAACTCCCCAAGATCGCCAAGGTGACATCCATGCTTTCTGCTGCCCTCCTTGCCTTGTAATTGAGACCTCAGGTCGGGTCTAAGAACCCAAAGATAATGTTCTCCCCTTGCAGTCCGGCTGAGGTGGTTGTACTGCCCTAGAGCCCTTGGTGAGAACTGCTGCAGGTGATCGAGATGGCAGAGTTTCTTGGAGTAGATTGGACCAAAGAGTTCTACCTGCTCCCTATAGTGCGCAAGGCCATCGTTGCTCCTTTCCCCGTGGATTGGGAGATCTCTAGAGACCAATATGGGAAAGTGTATTACCACAACAAACTGACATACAAAGTGATCTCGAAGCATCCCTTCCATGATACGTTCCTAGAGTGAGTAGATCTAAAATCCATGGTGCCTTTGACGATCAATGCAATGAAGAGCTATAGAGGATGCGCGAAAGAGTCACCAGAACGATCTGAATGCGATTGAGGACGAAGTATGTTGAGCTCTCGTCAGACTCAGGTTGACTTGAAGAACAGGAAGTGACGGACTTCACGACGATTGCCATCAATGGCAGTCCCTGGATGAGATTCACGACACTCGATGAAGATTCTTCTTTCTGGTTCAACTTCGAAACTAAGACCCTCCACACTGATGCGCAGTAACCACTTGTTGACATGTGGTTTCCTTGCTTCTAAACGTGCGTTGCTCAAGGTACAAGATTCTTTGTGAAATCGAAACAACAAAGAAGATCGAAAAAGAGAAAGAGAAGCACAATCCTTCAAAACTAGAGAAGATGCAGAAGGAACTGAAGACCAAGAAAGCTCTGCAGATGGCCCTGTCTTCAGGGCTGAGAGCGTTCTGGCTGAGATGGCAAGTGCATATCATGGAGCTTCGTAACAAACAAGCAACAGCATTGCTGAAAGCTGGTCTGATAGAAGGGAGACAGGAGGCCAAGGGTTTCAGACAGTGGAAGGAGAAGAGTGAGCAACTGTCATTTGTGAGAAGAGCGCTTGCTCCACTTGGTGGTAGACGAGACAAAGCCATCAGAAGAGACGCTTTTCGAGGATGGCATGAAGTCGTTCTTGCAGAGGTGGAGGAGAAGAAAGACAGAGAGTTCTTGCTCTCAATCATATCTTCTTGGAAAGAAAAGGTAGGGTCCCAATATCATGGTATTTTTGTGACATTTTTTCAGTCAAAAACTACATCTCATCTCAATAATGTGAAAAAGATTATTCAGAATTTGCTTACTTCGAACAGCATTTCTCTAAATTTTGGTGAATGGCGAGAGTTGGCAAGAGAGTCCAAATCACTAAGAATACACATCATGAGTGAAGCCTGTATCAAGATCCAACGACAGTACCGGGCGAGAAGAGCAACAAAAGATGCGGCAAAAGAGAGTGTAAATCTAAGAAAGCAAATGAAGTGCGTCCTTCCATTGGTTGCGGAAAAATTCTAATGATTTGCAGGTATCGACTGTTGAGAATCGGAAACACATCAGAAGAAGAAATTCCAGGGAGGTCAGAACAAAGCATGAAGCAGAGTAGTGACGACGAAGGCGAGGGTGGATCATTGCTTCTGCACTTGCTTGAGGGAGCCATGCACAAGACTGAAGAGGAGCAAGAAAAAGTTCGACTTAAAAAGGTTTTGAAAGACATGGATGTATAGTCGTGGCTGAATGTTACTTCAGATTGCAAAGGAGGCAAGAACGAAAGCCTCATTAGAACCTTCAGAAGATGGGTTCGGACTTGCAAGTGTTAAGAATGATATCAATCGAATAGCGGAACTTCTGGACCCCACAGGTCGAGACGAGTTTTTGAAGAGCAATCAAGCCATTCCAGCAGAAGAAAGCTACAAAACACTGAATGATTCTATCAATACTTTATTCGACAAATTTGTTAACGTACAAAACAACAACAGAGGCATCATGCAAGAGATTGCGGCAGACCTTTTAGATAGTCAAGAAGGTGAGAACCTTGCCATGGTTGCGACGCGCGCAAAGCAACATTTAGATAAGGTGGCACTCCCTTGCATTCCTGTACTTCTACTGATGAAATTACCAGCAATCAAATCCTTCAGATATGCGCTCAAGTATGAATGCAATTAGCCATGCGAATGATCTCCAACAACTCAGCAATTCTCTGGAAAAGTTTGTTTCCATGATTGAGAACAGAGACAGCAAGTCTTCTTGGTGAGTTGCTGAAAATAAATGTATAGAACCTTCCAGCTCTTGGAGATTGGAGATTCTCGAATCAAGCACAAACCGTAGGAATGATACATACATCGGTGAGTGAAGAGAAATAATCTCCAACTAGGTCAGGGTTTGCAAATCTGAACAGATTAATTGTCATCTGAAATCTCGTGCTTAACATGGTAGCCGAGTAATTTGCATCCATATGATACAGCGGCCCGATATTGAGGATGGTGTAATTTCTCAATTCGTCAGGAGCTTTCAGATAAGGCATATTTGCAGCCCACATCTGTAGCCAATTGGCTTTCAATTCATACGCGACGTTTTTCAAAGTGTCTCGAGGTAAAACACAAAATTTGCACTTGACAATGAGAACCCTGGCGCAATAGTTCACATAGTTGACCGATGTAGCTCCAATGTCAGCGATGTCCAGGCAAAGATCGATCAACGACCCTGAAATCGACTGAGGAGGTCTCCAGCACAATGTTTGCCAGAGCTCAGACCCTCTAGGTTGTAGATTAGTTCCCAGAGGAATTATCCAATTTGTTCTCCATTTTGCTACTGGAAAATAAAAATTTCTCTCATATCCTGCAGCGAAATCATCATGATATCTGATGTAAGACAGGTTATTATTGTTTTGATCTTGCATGTAGATGTGCCAGCAATATTCGCATCGAATGTAAAGATTTGTCAGATTTCCGGTCCCAGAAGCGACAAAGTCCAGATAGTAAGAAGACATCGGAGCAAGAGGGACGACTGTCTCAATATAGGGAAGAGGATTCAAGACCTGAATTTTGATGGTGTACGAATTTGAAGATAGCATTGAGCCATACAACTGGCCACTGCTCTCAGCCAGGAAATTGAGTGTGTAGAGAAGTCCAAGACCAGGTATACCGGTTGGACTCACACTGTCAGATTGTTCATTTGGCTGAAATGTGAACTTGCCAATGTAAACTTGATAACACAACCCCTCGCTCAGACATACATCGAACGAGCCATCCATTGCCAGCTGCGCGCCATTTGGCAATCCAGAGTCACGTAGGGTTATTGCATAGACCACATCACCTGTTCCGTTTAGATTGTTGTTCATATCATAGAAATAAAGGTATCCGACAAAGTTCTGACCGATGGCAACAGAAGTGCTGGTTACAGAGCCATTGTATCCAAACAAAGGACTTGTCAAGTTGGAAAAGTTAGCAGTTGTATACATTTTAGGAGCTACATCGATGATTATTGCCCAACAACGGAAATTTTGTGGTGATGTGGTGATTGTTTCTCCGAGACTCACGCAGATTGAGTAGAATGGATTCCAGATGTCGAGCTTGCTGGAAAGCTCTTGCTGGTCCGAAAGCTCAAAAGAAAACGAGATGTTATCGTTTGATGTCCTGACAACAGCGCCAGTTGAGATATTTGGTGTATTGGTGTACTGACTCCATACTGACCATCGCGTGCAGGTCGTCAGAGGATCATCGGTGCACTGATTCAGATCTCTCTCGGTGTCGGCTGTCCTGACAGGTGTTGAGGATTCAAACCAACCCAATGGACGTTCCGGATGATCGCTCTCCGGCCCAATGTAGCTACCAAGACTCACAAGATAGAGTTGATTCCTCTGTTGTCCTTTTAAGTAAGTGACGGAAGTATACTGTTGCGAAGAAGGTGAAAATAGTATGTCGATAGAATATCCATTCGGAGGAAATGTATATTTTTGTCCTGGCGTATACTTGAAAATCATACCGTCGGGCGGTGTTGTACTGCTAAAGCTATTTGTGCATTCAGTCCTTCCGCAACCTGTTCATCGTAAGTCAACAAGACACTTCATTCGCATCGGTGAAATCTTACATGATCCGAGGATGAGAACTATCACGCTATACCCACCGAGACTTGGCATGCTCCTCCTCCACGTGCGCCTTGTGCCATATGCTTCCAACCCCTCGTCCTCCCTTGCCGCTGTTCTATCGGCCCGCATGGTGACCGGTTGCCGTGAGGAGGCGCGGAGATTTCACTTTTTACTTATTTTTTGGGAAACAACTAAGGACTCCAGTCTGCCTCGGGATAAAATATAAACATGTTCCAAGACATCACTCTTACCCCACGTATGTGGTCTCTCCGCTGTCTTTTTGTAGAGTAAAATTTATGAATCAGAGGAGCGGCGGCGCGTGGGGATGGCGTTGATGGCTGTGAGGAGAGGGGGCTGGAGGGAGGGTTGGAAGATGATGGTGGAGACGAGGACAAGGCTGATCAGTCACACTGTTCCTTCTCCTCTTGCTCTCTCGCTAGCATCCTCATCGAGGGGGATGGTGATGTCTAACGGAGCAGCTGCAAGCTCTTGGATGCACCTTCAAAAGCAATTCTCAGCGTCTCCTGCCTTTTGTGGGCGATCACCTTTTGGGACTTTTTCTCCGTTTTCTGTCTTTGCAACATCTGCAATGCAGCTTGAGAAGGCTTCTGTGAGCCAGCCACATGGCGAGCGACGTAGCTTCTCCACGACTTCTGTGAAGCACAAGCTGGATGATTTCTTCACTTCCATGCCTGCTGTAGACGAAGATGGAAATCCAATTTACCCGGCAGTTGGTATGGAATATCACTTCAGGGTGCGTGTATGGTTCATAACGTTGTAAAAGGCAGGTCATGGCGGGCTGAAGAATTGAGGCAGAAGTCGTTCGAAGATCTCCACAAAATGTGCGTCTTTGATCAAAATTTGAATTCAAGAGCCTGATCAAGTTGTTTGCATTCATTTGCTGGATCAGATGGTGGCTCTGTCTGAAGGAGAGAAATAGCTTGGCCCTGGAGAGGCACGAGGCAAGGGCAAGAGGGGTAACTCCACTAAACCCATCTAGATTCAGGAAGGTAAGTTATCTATTTTTGTTTCTGGTTTACAAGAATGAGGCAACACATTCATTGAATCCCTTATAGTTGAGAAAGACCATGGCAAGAATTCGAGTTGTTCTTGGTGAAAGGAGCAGGATGAAACTGATGTTGAAGAAGTACTGCAAACGTCATGTATATACTTTTGATGAAAATGGGTTACGAGGAAAGGCTCATGCGCAATGTCCAGGGTATTGAAGCGATGTCAAACGAAGACCTTCGGAAATTCATTGACGATTTGAAGGTCATCTCCAATGTGGTTCCTTCGTGCACGAACTGACAGGTTCTTTCTCAGTGATTCCATTTCAACGAAATTACTGGAACGCCATTGAAGGATTCATGATTAGTCCAATAGTTTGCAAAGATTATATCATACGAGGCTGATTGGTCGTTGAGTATATTTCATCTCAGAAGGGTTGTTAGCATATGTGAAGCGACAGACAACTTGCTTGATGCATAATTTGTTACACTGGATTAAGGCTTTTGATCTACCGTCTTACCGTCGAATGTTAAAACGTCACTTGTTCCAGGCTGTTCCAGTTGTATGACATAGAGCTGGTGCATATTATCGCAAGGGACAGGAGACTGTCACAATCAAACCTGTATCGCAAAGTAGGCGATGATGCTGAAAACACACTCCACGGCATAGAGAGTGACAGTGTAGAAGAGTGCCTCCGGGTACCTTTCACAACATTAGTGTGGCTTACACATCAATATGCGATTACTCATGAAGGTGTACAAACACAATCTCGCAGGCTGTGTAAACAACCCACCATACACTTGCAGATGCCAAACATAGGCGGATCTGCGTGAGCATGAGCACCTTGAAAGTTGCACGTGAAAGATTCCACCTCAGCTTCTTCCGATAAGAAGGTAATATAGTCTTCTATCAGACGTTGCATTGCAGATGGTCCTGTACTGACTCAGATGGTCAATGAAATCGAAACGATGTATCACCGAGCGAGACAAATGACAGGAAGCCATAGATGCACAAAAAGAAGAAGCTAGCCTGCAGATGCTCAATTCCCCCGGGAAACCTCCAATTTTTCAATCCACCCAATATTGTTTGAGTCTGTGTTCTAGTATTATCTGCACAATGTTATCAGATAATTTTTTTCACAGTTTAGTTAATGTCTACTTCCACTGGAGGAGGAATCACAGAAGCCGGGGACATGGGGAGACTGTACCACGCATCCTGGTAGGTAGATTTGCACTTTCCTGTATCATCGCTAAATGACTGGACAAGATAAAGTGGGATGTCGCTGAAAGATACCTAATCGCTTCGCTGCAAGTGAATCTGCTGATCCTAGGATGCCGTGGAGAAAGCCTACGTCCACACATCAAGGATGATTCCTGTCATATCAAAGCACCTGTCTGCTCAGAAAATTCTCCCATAATTGCAACCAAAAAAGACAACAGCTGTGGAGCGATAAGCTACTCCCTTCTCTGAGATTAGATATAAATTCGAACCGTACAGAGGATTGCACAGTCTGAACAGGCAAGGTTGCGAAGATATCTGTAAAAGAAACTAAAAGCAGACGCAGGCAAGTCAGAAGAATTGCATATGGTCAGTTGCATTACGTGTCTGGCGGAGCCTTGACTTCGTCACGAATTCTATTCTCACCTTCAACACACAAGCAGTTTCGCTGACATCAACGCACCTGTACTGGAAGTCGCACATCGGACAATGAGTGTATCCTCTTTCTCCTATCTTAACAGCTCTCCACTTTCGTAGACATTCTTGATGCTTCAGACGCAAGAATAAATACCCTTGAAGCCCGATACTCATAGATTTTTCTCACCACAAATCGCATACTGCCATTGCACTTGCAGGGAGCAAAAAGTCCCTCTGGATCTTCCTGACCCTCAGTCAGCAGAAGGGAGGATCGAACAAATCAATATCACTTCGTAACAGATTCTACACATCGGGCGCCAATTTCCCTCCAACTGCTCTTAAGCCGTCAATTCGTTCACCACTGTCAACGAGCAAAGTTGCATTGTACCTCGGCTTCGTTCTGAGCCTTAGCCTAGTCAATCAGTCCAATAGGGATGAAAAACAAATGTCAAGGGGCAGTGCATAAGGGATACAAGAAGGTGACTACATTTTTCAGAAGAGCATCTTCTTGTTCGCTCAACTTTTCAGATTTGGACAGCAAGCCCCCTGACAGGCCTCCTCGCAATGCCCAAGAGGTTGACTGCTGTCTTCGCTGAAATCATACGTCCGTATCAGCAACAAGAAAGAGACAATCTCTGCTTGCTGAACATACGTGCGTTTGCAGAAAGTACTTCACCGCATTGTTCCGCAAACATCGAGGTTTCGAAGGAGACTCGGCGGTTTCCATCTTGGGATTTTGTACAAGAGCAAGTCCACCATGAAGAACTACGTTGAAGAACAGTAGAGCTTTGTACATGTTCATGATTGTACAGGATGGCAGTTTCTCGAAGTCAAAAATCTGCTAATAAGTCGATGTGCGACGGAAACGAAAGACACGCACTTGAGGAGTATGAGGTACTACAACAACTTTTGAGCTGTAATCGAGTGGAAAGATCGAGGTGTATCATGAGAGATCGCAGCCTATCAGTCTCCTTGCGGCAATTTCCATTTCCTTGCACTCATTCATCCCTTCCCTACTGTCTCTCCCGCAAGCTGCAGGCGCTCTTCGCTGGACATGACCCCCAGCCTCCTCTGGCATCGTACCGATGCGTGATGTATGAGCCACACTATTGCCGGCTGGTCGGGGCCGCCGGCCGGGGCCCGGGCCGCCGTCACTGACCGTGAACGTTTCATCGATGTAACGCCTCATCCGACAACGGACGCTGAAATGACCCCTGAGAGTTCCAGAAATGGGGTCCAGAAAGAACCCACTACCCATCATTTTGATTGATATAGCACCGGTTGCTGTGACACCGGATCAATCCCCACTACCACCCGGTTCACACCCCGAATACAACCGTAGGCCCTATCCGAACATGGCGCGCAGAGAGTATATCTCGCCGCTCTAACTATAAGCAATGCAGCGGTGTTGTTCATCTTGTATATTTTCTTGCATGGTTTTACCTTGGATATCCTTTCCTCGTATTGTGCGACTGTTTGAGCCCTTCTTTACTGAGCGGCGCCCTATGCTCAGTACGTATTATTGAATGAATTGTGCAATATCAATCGTGACTGTGGAACCTCTGTTATTTGTATCTGTGCTTGCAAGCTTGCAAGACTTGTGTCCTTGGTATCTTGTACCTTGATTATGCCTTTTTTGACAAAAAAAACTTATATTGTCGATTTCCCAATTGTAAAGATTTGTTTCTTTTCAGATTCTAGGTCATGATGAAATAAGTTTCCGTCGATACAGTTGATCACAGCAGCATTACTAACCAGTTGATGAGTTCGTTCACCTTTCCTTCAAGTTTTCGTGTTTCTTTATTATTTCTTCTGATTGCATACGGACGAAACACAATACAATGTCCAACAACTATTTCGGTAAGAAATTTCTTGTTCTTATGGAGTTAGCCCGTTGAACTGCAAGCAGGATGAAGGCCTCGTTGCTTCGGGTTATGCAATCTCGACCTCTGACCTTCTGATATCCTCCTCCGCACAGAAAACTCAAGGGGTGTTGAGTCTCTCACAATTCAACTTCTCCTCCCCTGAGGTTTGATAACTTGATGCCTCAGATCAATCTTACTGAGCGTGTTGCAGTACGCTGGTGAAGCTTTAGCTTCTGGGAAGATTTCTGTCACTGTGACCTGTGCACACGTTTCAAACTCTGGTTGCACAGGTGCATCAACGGTGAATTCGACTTGTCTTGGATGCGCAGGGACAGTTTCTGTAAGTGTTTCTGGTTCTGGAGCATACGTTTCTAGTGGAAATTGTTCTGGCTGCTCCTGTTCCGATGCCGGAGTGGTTTCGACTCCTGCTACAACATACAACGTGAGCTACAACTCTTCGATGGATAATTGCTCAGCTGCAGATTGCAGCTGTGATGCAAACGGTGTTGCATCTGGAAATTGTGGCTGCGCTTGTATACCAACAGTGTGTTCATGTCAGTGTACACAAAATTCCTGTGGACACACTGTATCAAGCGATTCAAAAACTTTCACTGCAACAGGCGGTGGAACATGTCAAGTTTCCGCAAGTTGTTCTGCTGGCTTTTATGACGGAGCGACATACACCGGTTATAATTCAGTGAGTCCATCTTTGTTGCGAAGCTCACAAGTACTTCCGGGGACGTATCTTCAAAATACAGTTCCTACCGCGTCATCAGGTCAATTGTATTTCAGTTCGTTGACGGTTTACAATACCATAGCTAAATCAAGCATTCTATCTATCGTTTTTGCCGCTGGATCCTCTGGAATCAATGTATCGTCCAGCTCGTTTGAGTGTTGGCCATACTACTTTTCAGTCAAGCAGTACTCGGATTCCTCGAAAAACTACCTCACTTCTCAACAATTTACGACGGATCAAAGTGCAAATCTCGGTAATTATATGGTCATCTTGCTCGATAAGCAAAGTAATACCATTGATACTGTCTATGAAAGCGATGCGTTTACTGCTCAATTTTCGCTTGTGACTGGGGATGGATTTGATTCCTCAACGCAACCGACACCAACCAAGTATTCTGTACTTAGTAGTTCTGATCTTCTTTTGACAGATGCTTCAAATGCAGCAATTTCCAATAACTTAGTCACGTTGAGTAATAGTTCCACGGCAGTCAATATCTTTGTAGCAAATCAGGTTGGATTGTACTTTCTTGTCTTGGTAGAGGTTTCGAGCGCTTTCACAAAATCTATCTTTCTTGGAGCTACCGCATTGCAAACTCCTTTTTCGATCAATGCTGGCAACGTGAACATTTCTTATGGGTCAAGCAAGCTAGTTTTGCCACCGACCGATCCTCAGGTTCTTTTGCTTGATGCAGTAGGATCGAATGATACCAAGAGTTCATCTGGCCTCCCCTTGCCTTTGTACGTCCAATTTCAGACTTCAGACTATCAAATTCTTGATAATGCAAAATGTGTGCAGTGTGTTCAAGCGAGACTTGTAAAATGTTCCAACAGTGTACCAACACAATTCTTTGTTGAACAGGATTGCACCGCTGTGAACCAAGCTCAATGTGCTACTTCTAATCAGGATGGCTCCAAGTGTGCCTCCGCTGGATACACGTCAAGTAATTCTTTCCTTGATACTCTTGGTGGAACCACTATTGCAAACTTAGAGAATGGAACAGCAGTCTTTACAGACTTGGCGGTGCATTTTGTGGCAGGATACGGGTACAAACTGCAGTTCACTCTGAATGCCGGTGGACGATATACAACGAGCTCTGTTGTAGCAAGCAGCCAATCTCAAAATGGTCAGATATTTGTACCCTCTGTTGGTAGTTTCTTTGTGAGACCCTATAACTTAAATATCTTACAAGAAATTGGCGGAGATGGGGTTGACATTAATGGTGACTATGTTCCGGATGGAGTTGGAGTTGGAATTCCTTTCAGAGTGCAACCAGCTGTTACAATTGCTGGGAACGGGTATTCATTTGATAAGAATTGGGGTCAGCATGGTTGGCTTCCAATTCGTAGCCAAATAGTATCATCATCATGCGGTGGAGATTGCTCAAAATATAACATGACTTTGTATGGTTCTTCAACAGGCGCGTCCACTTATGAGTCAGAATTCCTGATGTGGTCGTCATATTCTGGATTTATTGGCAGTCCAAATCGGAATGTCCGCTTGGCTTACGACTCCAGCATAGGAAATGTTGGCTTGCTTTGGCAGGATCTGACCATAAAGAATGCCCAACAACAAGCCGTTCTGAATGTTTTGCTTTCGTTTGCGTGTGGACCAAGCACGAACATCAGCTCGATTTCAACTACGTCTACAATGATTACATATTTTGATTTATTTTCTGCTCCATCACCACCATCTAACCTCAAGGTATCTGATTATGGATCTCTTGGATTTCGGGTAGAATTTGACCCAGGGTTGATATCGCGCGAAGCGCCTTTATCAGGATTTCTGTTGGAATTTGATGTTTGTCAACAGGAAAAGGATGTTTCCTGTTCAACAGTTGAAAATCAATTTTATTCTGGTCTCGGATTTTCAACTCCAGTGACCTCAGTGCTTGGGTCCGGATTAGATCTTGGTGGAGGTTACACCCAAGAGGCATTTATCATTGTTGACAGCTCAACTTCAACAGATAATGTGACAATCTCTGCTGTAAATGTGACCATGGGAATCCAGAGAACCATCTATCCCGGTGACCAGCTGGTTTTTAGTTTTGCTTCACTGCAATCAAAACTATTGGCTTCCTTCAATCCCAATTGCACATTGCAAGGAGTTGATTCTCAAAAATTCAAAATTTCGTCTTATAATTCTACTACTTCGGTCATTGTTTTGACTATCCAGGACGGATTCTATCTTGTTTGGGGTAGCATGGTTCAATTTCAATTTCCCGATACGTGTATGATATCTGGAATGCCATCTCCTCCTTTTGGGCAGACACTTTTGCAAATCCCAGTCATTGGTGTAAATTCCCAGGTGCAATTTGACAACTGCAAAGGCAATAGTTCGTGTCTAGCTGCTAAGACTGTAATGTTACCTTCGATTCAAGATGCCAATTCGATGGATTTGGACTGGAGTGGGCAACTGCAGTATGGTTCTACTGGTGCTCCTTGTGCAACAACTTTGGCTTCAACCTCGAGTTACATGTTTCCATCTAATAGAATTTGCTCCACTGGTGACAGTGGGAGCAATGGGCGTCCGGTAGGATTTTCCTTTGCTTCCTCCGCAAGAACTTCTGGAAGTCAGTTCATGGATTCGAATGCTGCATGTCGAAGTTCTCAAGCACAATCCAATCCATGCACGTTGTCTATTGGTCAATCATGGACTGTCGGGATTGAAATTATGTATCACTGGAATGGATACGTTACGAATCAGTCAATATGGGAAGATCCTCAAATTGAGCTGTGGTTTACCACGGAGCAAGGAATCTTTGTTGGTGACATACTTCGATTTACCATACCAAGCCTCGTCCAGCAACAGCCCTCTGCATCAGGGACTTGCTATACCTTTCACGAGGCAGGGAGTCAACAAATTGGATTCAACACTATTTATCAAAATGCAAGCTTTCCTAACTCCTCGTTTCTATCAGAGTGTGAAATTTTCAAAACCGAGGTGACCTTTGACTACGGAAATGTGCTCCAGCAGAACTGGGAAACTCATTTTGACAACAAAGCAAGTACATTTCAGATCTATGTGGGTTCGCCCGTTCTCCCGGGGGCAATGATGAATGTCAAAATCAATGGATTTCGTAACACACAGGCAATGAATTACAGCCAGAATGCGATCGGTGAGGTGATTCGAGGTAAGAGAACAACTTTAGTATTGAGTCAGAATTCGATAAAAGCTAGTTACAGCTCAATCTCAGGAAATCCAATCAATGGATACACCGAGTCCAGAAGCCAGGATTTGAATCTTGGAGATATTGTTTCATTTCGGATTTATGCCTACAACGGCAGATTCAAAAGTGCACCAATATCGTCCTTTGTTCAAAACAGAGCAATACAGCCACCATTGGCCCCTGCATATTTTCCAAACATGGAACAGATTATTGCTGCAGTAAATCTAACAGTAACCAACTTGGCTTCAACACAATCCTCAAGTCCATATCCAGGTTATGCTCCACCTGTCATTCCGATTGTGGGACAAGCTACAAGAATCGGTCTTCAAATCACACCTGAATTTGACATCTTTGAGAACCATTCCATCTCAATCAATTTGCCCGGTTTTGTGGGACAAGACTATTACGAAGTTCCTTTGTCGTATGTGATGATGGACAAGTACGCGGCTTCAGGAACGCCAGGTTGCGCCTGTGATTCCAATGGGGGCATCATAACACCTCGCAATGTCTACACGTTGGTCGCTGAAGCCTCTGGCCCTGAAGCATGCAACTGGACTGACACCAATTCATCACGTCCAGCTTGTGCATGTGGCGAGTGCTCCTGTGCTCTGGATGGTTCTGTTTATGTACCACCCGATGTCTACAATGCCACTGGCAATTGCACTGAATGTGCTTGCAATGGTGCTACCCCTGAGATAGTTACCAGAAATCCTACATATCCGAATGAAAGCTGTACATGCTCTTGCGTTCTACAGAGGAGGTGTTCGTGCTCTTGCTCTGTTTCACAGTCCTTTTCATGCACTTGTTTACAAAACTACACTTCATCCTTGTTTCAAAGGGTACTATGGTCACAATATTCTGAAAGTCTTGTGATGACGGTAGCACAAGGAACGATCCTCAGGAAGGGAGTCAAATACACAGTTTGGATTAGCAAAGATGCAGGAATACTTTTTCCATTAGCAGGTACTTCTTCATACCCACAGAGTACGAAGGGCGAAATTTTACTGCAAGGCTACGTCAACTCATATCATCTTCGTTGGGTCACTCCATTTCCTGAGGTGAACAATCCTCGATTGGGGTATGTCATTCAGATGACAACAGATAATTATTGGAGAAGTGATATTCAAACTGTTGTCTTCCGAGAAAGCTTGAGCAGAGGGCCTTTGGATAAGTTTCCGGTTGGGTATCTCCTTCAAGATATTTCATCTACGGAGACCACGTTTAGGATCTCGACTAGCTATGACTTGTACCCTGGCAGCCAAATTCTAATTGATACTGAATTCATGCAAGTATTAAGTAGCAACACAACATACGTGGATGTTATTCGAGGAATTCGATCATCCATGCCTATTGCACATCTTTCAGCATCCAGCCCAGGCTGTACTTGTCTGCAAAATGGAAGTGCAACTGGAGCAGCAAACTGCAAGTGCACAGAAATTTACAAGGTCAGGATCGGAGCGACAGATGTTGCCACAGGTAATGATGGGCTTGATTTCAAAGCAGGGACGGCAGATTGCCATCTTGCAGATGTGCAATCATCTTGGCCATGCAATCCTCTGAAATATGTCTTCCCATACAACGCTCGAACTCATCAAGTTGCAATTATCAACCAAGGAGATCGAAATGTTCAATTTGTCGGAGCCTGCGGCGCTTCATCAAGTACTTGCAGCACAAATTGTGTTTGCAATAGACCGTCGCTTGTCAAGGGTGCAGAATTCATGAACCCTCAAGTTCTTGGCAACATCACCATTGCATCTACTGGCGATCCTTTGTCTTACCCCACGGAGGGAAGGAGTCAGCTTGTTTTGAGTTTAACAGTAGACAATGATGTATTGGCATTGTCAAGTTTGCAAAAAATCGTTGGAAACTTCATTCGTGTAGACAATGAAATCATGTTTGTGAAGTACCGACCAAATCAAGGTCGAGGAATAATTGCTGTGAATGTCTTCAAGTCGATCGGAGGTCGTGCTTGTTCTTGCTCTTTCAATGGCACGGTTTCTGGGCCGTCATACTGTTTGTGTTCTGGAGGCCCTGGAGAAAACTGCACTAATGGTGGAACGCTGGGCGCTGCTGGTTCAGGAAGTGGTTTCTCCGCCACCTTCACTGTTTCAGGTGGCAAGATATCTGGGATCACAGTAACAAATCCAGGCGTTGACTATGGCTCCGATCCCTCCATTTACATAGCATCAGGAGGAGATGGTTGCGTTAATTATAATCTGTTTCCAGTTACCAGCAACTTTGTCCTCAAAGTGACAAGAGGTTCTCTGTATACAGTCCCTGCTTCTCATGCTGCTGATGCTTCTGTGGGACTCGTCCTTTGGCCGTCTCAAGTTGTCAGAAATCAGGCTGGGTTTCGATACAATTTCCGTATTGCTGCCTTCAATGCCGCTGGCTTCAGTGCTTGGATTTACTTCGATCTGAAGTTGTTCTCGGTGTCTTCCAGGGTTCTTGCTGCTTCTGGAAATCAAAGGATCCAAATCTCTCTGATTGGTGGAGGCGTTACATTGTACAACCCGGGCTATGAAGTTTGGATAGGCCAAACTTCGCAAGATGGATTGACAGTTGAT
Source organism: Guillardia theta CCMP2712 (assembly GCF_000315625.1). NCBI lineage: Eukaryota > Cryptophyceae > Pyrenomonadales > Geminigeraceae > Guillardia > Guillardia theta. Next base: position 622,228 of record NW_005434638.1, read on the forward strand.
TTCCAGAATTCGAAACAATGCACATCTGTGCTGATTTTAGATGATGCAGGAACTAAGCTGAAGTGCACTACACCGAGTGGGGTTGGGAGTGGGCTCGACTTGATTGTACTCTATCGTAGCGGTGCCTTCTCACAGATTGCTGTTGGATCCCGATGGATGCGATATCAGCCACCACAGGTTAGCCAAGTCCTGCCTGCTCTGGTTTCTCCAGGAAGCATCACAGTCACCGTGTACGGGACAAACTTCGGACCTTCTGGCAGTGACGTCTCTGGTGTGTTGAAAGCGTCCACTGAGATTCCATGCAAACCTCTTGTCCTCAAATCTGACAGTCAAATTCTTTGCACGCTCAATTTACCTAGCGGATTTTCTTCTTCTGGCAATTTGATCGTAACAGCGGGAAAACAATCATCCCAGCCTTCAAAAACATCAACCGTCGCTCCACTACCAGGTCCGGTTGCTGTTTCCGCAACTATTCAAGCGGATTTCAACCAAATCACATCAAACCCTGTCGTTGAAACTCAGTTTAAGATCAATTTTGTCAAGGACGTTTCCAGCGCTCTGAAAATTCCCGCCGCTAGATTGAACATTACACAGCTAAAATCAGGCAGCGTGATTGTTTTCTTCAACATTCTGCCAGATCTTCAATCAGCACTATCTTCATCTCCTGCAGCCCTAGCACTGGAATTGTCTGCTCAAGCTTCGGATCCAAATTCTCCATTGAGGCAGGGAAATTTGACCTCCGGGGCTGTTTTCTCGGTTCCTTCTGGTCTCGAGCAACTTGTCAGTAATACTTCAAACGCTACCAATGCCGTTCCTTCGTACTTCAGCTCTTGTCTGCTTCGCAGCTATCAGTACTGGGACATGGAGATTTGTTTCGATTGCTGCACTTATGCTTGTGAGGTCGGACCTGAGATACCGGTGGTGAATGGTTGGCAGGTGTTGCCAGGTTTTCGTGCCGAGGTTTGTCAAAGTTTGTGTCTCGAGCACTGTGGTTATGCCAGGCCAATAACCGTGTGAGGATAGCAAGTGGGTGAAGATCTAGAATCAGGGGAGTGCAATCTTAAGCGTGCGATATATCATCATCAATAAAGTCACATCTCTATATGAACTCCTTGCGTGTTTTCATATCCAGCATGGTGAGCGCTGATGTTGGTCTCCTCCGATCGAGGCCTCTCGTAGTTTTTGCAGACACCAGCGCTGAGTTTGGCCTCTGCACTTGAGTGACCTCAAATTTCCTAGTTCCTGTCACCTCCAAGGAATGTCGATTCAATGATGCCTGAGGTGAGCTCCCTTTGATCTCATGCTCCTCAACGTCGATGCTGGATTGAGACTGAATGTCTGCTGTGCTCGATCCTTGGCTGCAGACTTGGCGGGTGACGTTGCTAATCTCAAGCTCAATGATGGCTTTGTGAAGTTGTTTCCGATTCTTCTTGATGTCTTCAACGAATCCTTCCTGCTGTCCTTCAAAGATGTTGATGATGGGAGAGCTGGTTTGATAGCTTGAGTCTGATGGAAGTTCCAGTTCGGTCAGTCTCCTCATAAGATATTCCCTAATTTCTTTCATCACGTTCAAAGATCTGCTCTCTGAGATTCTTTTTTCGATTTCTAACTCCACTCCTCTTATCGCGTATGTCCCAGCCAATGCTTTTTGCCTTGCTTCCTCCAATTCCCGTTTCAAGCTTTCGATTTCTTGAATATTTTCTTTGACGGTTGATTCTAAATTTGATATCTCCTGGGACAAAGCCAATCGCTTCCTTGTTTCTTTTTCTTTTGCAAATTTTTCATCCTTGTAAGCCCTTGTCATTTTCTCCAGATCTTTTTCTAGCTCTCTATACTTTTGCAACTCCATGTTTGCTTGCTTCAATGATTGTTCCATTCGATTGTTCTGATATTGCAAACTTTCAATCTCCTGATTCACGGTCTCCATTCTTTTGTTGAGTACTTTGTTTTCCTGTTTAGCTGCTTTGAGCTCAGTTTCCGCCTTTTGTCGCTTCCTAAATTCTTTGTCTTTGTCTCGTTCAGATCTTCTGTAATTCATGTGCGTCTTAGAGTAAAGGGCATCAAGTTCCTGTTTGTCCTGGGCAAGAGCTCGCTTCTCTGTTGTGAGCAGATGTATTTCGCTTTCCTTTTTTTGGATTTCGTTTTCTAGTTTTTTGTGTGTTCTCGTCAAAGATGAGATATGATCGTTGAGGTACTGTACATGCTTGATCAAGTCATAGTCTCCTTCTGCTAACTTCTTGTTCGCTTGGTTCAATTTGTCTTCCATCTCGCTGAGAGACTTGGTCCAAGATTTCCTCTCGTGCTCGAACTCTTGCTCCATGATCTCCTTCTGCTCCCGTCGAGCTTCTCGCACTTCTCCAATGAACTTCTCTTGCAGCTCTTTGGTGTACTTCTCTTGCTCCAGCTGCAAGAGGTACGTCTTTTCGTTGATTTGGATTTCTGCTGACTTGTGCGCAAGTTCCACTTCGTTCATGTGCTGCTTCAATATTCTCTCGCGAGCATTAGCCAGCCCTCGAGGGTCGATTCCTACCTTAGTGATGTACATGACCCTCATGAGGTTGTTTGCAAAGTTTCTGTTCAGACGCGACAAGGCATTCATTTTGTCTGCGAAAAGGAATGAGGCATCTGCAGACACAGCAACGAGACTTTCACCTGCGATGTTCTTCAAGGCTGACTCATCTTCCTTCAAGACAGCACGGCAAACTTCCACGACTTCATCTTTGACGATTCCGATCTCCTTCTCGTGAAACTCGATGTGCTGCCTGATAACCTGAGCGACGTTTCCCTCAACATCATCCCATAGCATGCTCCAGGACGAGGCATACGTGTCGTCCGTCTCAACGTCTTTGCTTTCTCTGTTCGATAAAGATTGTTTCCACCGCCTCCTCAGTTTTCGATTCTGTTCGACATGTCGAGATGTTCCTACAGGCCTTCAATGCTCGTCAGAAGCCTCGCTGGCTCGCCTCCTCTTGCTGTGACACTCTCCCATGGCCCTCCCCGTCGATACCTCGGGGGAGGGAGGGTTTGTTGTTAGGTCCCTCCAAAAAGTCACTTGACTGAAAATCGGAACAAGTTTCGATGCGGAGGAGGAAGGGGAGAGAAGAACTGAGACGAGGAGGAAGGGAAGAGACGATGAGACTTTTCACCAGATCATATTCATTAGAAGAAGTTGTTTACAGAAGGTTTCATCATTCTAGGTCATCAACTGATCTATATTTCCAACTCGGATCGAATTCTGCCAGCATGGAGCGTGAGACAAGCAAGAAATACACTTGTGTCACCTGGGTCGTCTCGAGAGACGCCAGAGAGACCCTTTGGGATCGGGGTGAGACCTGGAAACAAGGTTGGAGCAAGAGTTCTTTGCCAAGGGTCCTGCAAAGGAGTGAACAGAATGCAAAGTTTCGACACTCAACTCTCCGACTCTTGTCCTACCTGCAGGTGCGTCACTCCTGTAATTCCATATTTGCTCCCCGGCTCCCATCGAAATTCCATCTGCTGCTGTGATCACAAGCTCGAAACAAACCTCACAGGAAGGACCTCCTTCATCTTGGCTTTCTTGATGCTCAGCTGCGATACGCTTGTGGTCCAGGGGTCATGTAGGACCTGATGACTTGCAATCAACGAAAGAGCTATGGAAGACAGTCGTTACCAGAGATGGAGGAGTCACAACCTCAAAGCATAGGCAGTTCAATGTTGGATGTTTCGCTAGTGATCGCGGTAGTGTTGGCCCTGAGAATGATTCATCAGCTTCATCAAACTTTGAGTATATTGAATCTTCTACCTATTCCATTGCCCGATAGGTTCAGTTTCTTCAAAGTTGTGTTTTCTTTCAGATATTTTCCCAATGATGATGCTCCCTCATTGCCTATATCGTTTTCATGAAGATCAAGTACCTTGTGAGCAGGTTGTCAGGATACGTAAGAGAACAGTTGTCATTCTCACTGTCAAGGTAGTGTTGAATTGTAGTGCTTTTGCAAGCTCAGTAGCTCCTTCCTTTCTGATGCCATTATTGTGTAACCACAGAGACAAGCAATCCGTGTTCTTCTTCAATTCATTTGCGACTAGCTTGGCACCATCATTCCCTATGTTTTTTCCATGCATGTAGATTTCTTGTCGTCCTCGAGTCATAGGGATTTTCTGAGGGCCTGTGAAATCATTATCACTTGAAGTCTCAAGATATCTGTGTACCAGGAAGATATTGCAAGTTCCCCTCATCGTCAAATACTTTGGTTCCTCCGGATCTGAACGGAGCCCTCACAAAGTTCTCGAGCTCGATTACGTCCCATTCCGCTGGAGAATTCTTCTTGCCCGCCATTTGATCCTTCTTGTTGTTACCTCACGAATTTGGTTTGTGAAATCTTCGTTGAGTCTACAGAAGTCACTCTACAACATTCCTGTAGTTTCAGTGTCATTTGCTGTATGCGTGTGTATGCTTGGAGACATTGACACGTCGAATCAAATGATTGCAGTTTCGCAGCAATCTTCATTCTCACCTCTCTGACTTCGTGCCCCGTGTGTTTCTCAGTGTTTCATCTCAGTCAGTGGCATGCCCCCTCTTCTTTCCTTCTTTCCCTCCCCCGCCCTGCATCTGGTCGCTTTCTCCACCAACGGCCTTCCTTCGTTACTACGGTTTCTTACGGTTTCAGACGGTTGTATTGGTAGTAACTCAACGGATAAATAACCGTTTTCTTCGCCTCTCTATGACCCTTCACGGTCTCTTGCCCTTTCAGTACCCCCATCATCCCCACCCTCCCATCCGACCGTCTGATGACCCGGTACCTTCACACCCTACCCCAGGTTCGGGAGAAGGGCCTACACACTACAAAACCACCGGGTGGTATGAGTCTAGGTGATACGGGTGTAATAGAGGCTAACGGAGGGGTACTGTGAAGATACTTGGGGTACTGAGGGAAGGGGTAGGGTAGATATCTTATGGGGGTCTACTGCCAAGAGCCACGAGGGCGAAAAATGTAAGTGAACAAGAAGACCGTGGGCGAACGAAGACATTGAAGAGAAGGGGTGAAAAGTGAGGAACATGGATCTGCCCGAACAAAGAGCGGTGTGCTCACTTGGTGTGTTGATCTCAAGTGGAGAAAATATTCAGAGAACACAGAAGAAAAGAGCAGGCAAGAATGCAAGGCCAATCATTGACGTTCAGAGGAAAAAGATGCGTTAAAGATAAGGGGCAGAGAGGTTCTTCGGACAAGAGTAGACAGGTGTTCAAAGAGATATGTGGGGCTCTGGTGGCATCTTAGGTTGACAGGGTAGATACCAAATATCCTGATGCCATGAAAACATTGCTTGTTGCGATCATTTTCTCTTTGTCAAACGATTAATTGTTGCACTGTTATCGCAACACGAATCTTTGACATTTGAAGTGGTATACTGACTGAACCATACAGGATTTCCAAGCTCTTTCAAAAGCTTGACATTCTGGTATGTTGGAAAGATTCTTAATTTGATGAGCTCTTTCAAAGAACTAGGAATTCATATTCTGATATGTTCGCTTCAGAGCGGCACCGGGCTCCAGGATACAAGCGGCGTCTACTACAACCCTTTCGACGACGGTGCACCAGGAACCGAGTACATCCAGAATGTGTCTGATCTCCCTCAGTGTAAGTCTTTTCTTCATCGCGCGTTCTTAATGCTCATGGGCCTGTGATGAGAATGTGCAAATTTCTATTCCTGATTCTCTCTCAACAGACACCTGGACTGGCGGTCAGCCGGATGACTATGGGGCTTCTGACATGGTGACTGAAACCCTTGTGCGCTGCCGTGCCTTTGAATGACCTTGTGCACCAGATCACTCCCGAGACCCTCACAATGTAAACATGCTTCGCTCGGATGCGATTTGAGCATCGTGCGCGAGTCAAGTGTTGTTCTGCCGACTCGTTGGTGTCATATAAATTCACATGCAAACGAGTGACTTTCTACCTCTCTTTCTTCTCGTCGACTTCTCGATTCTGCTCGGTCGCACTTCTTTTCTGCCTCTTGTCGATATCCCCTTGGCGCGTCCGGTCTTCCCTCCATCAGCCTTGAACTGCGGTGAACGCTGAAAGAATCCACAAGGAGTATTGGCACTTTATGTGTCAAACCTTCGAGATCGAAATAACATGTAGCAGCTCTGATAGGCGTCGTTGAAGAGAGTAGAGTATAAAATTCCGCCATACATACACGCCATTTTGAAAGAGTCTTTTTTTTTCCCCACTGACACACTCCTCCCCTCCCCGCCTCATCCACTGGCCCACCGGCTCCCCCCACTCCCCTGTGCGCCGTCGTCTCTCTTGCTTGTCTCCTTCATAGGATCTTTGCCTTCACACCTCTCTGGCACAACGACGCGAACGTGTCTGTTGTTGTGTATCGTGTTCCTCGGAGTACAAAACGTCTTGCTCCTTCACTTTGATCTCAAGCATGAGAAACCTCATCCCCAAGAAGCCCTGAAGCATGAACTGAGCAAGGGACATGCACCTACGGGATTGGCGACGAATTTGTCCCGCACCAAACCAACGGGGTTTCCATTCACCAAGTTCAGTGAGAAACAAAATGTGACATCTGTACACCCGAAAAAACCTTCAAAGCTGCCCATCTCGCCTGAGAACGGACGCGAGATACCGACATGTAATGGGTCTTACATGGGAGAGAAGCCTTGCTCCTTGTTGAAGAAGAATGTAACAACACCCTTCCATTGTTTCAAGGTGGATCAGCCTTGCAGTTGTTGTTCGGTTTGATGAAAGTCATTTTGCAGCTCAAGAAGTTTTTGTTGTATGAAAAGAATTCATCGTCACCTGTTCCATGTGAAATGAGCACTACATTGTATGGAAATCATCTGATAGAAATAACTGCAGGGTGTTTGGGAGGCAAAGAAAGTTGGAACACGTGCAGTCATGGCCGCTTCCTCTGCGAAGAGAAACTTACAACCCCAAACGGTGTTAACTGATTACATCATAACATGCTTAAGGCTGAATGAGTTTCTTGTTTCTTCTTTTTTGCAAGGTCTGGTCGGAATAATTTCTACTATCCTGGTCATCAGTCTGCGTGAGAAATCTCAGAGGTAACTTTCGGCCCCCTAGACCTGTGTTTTCTCTTTTAATTGCGAACCTCATCTTTCAGGATGATGCAGATCAGATCTCAGATCGAAAGGCTTGGGCTTCCTCCTCCAGTGCGACATCAGGCTTTCGTCTCGTTGCTCAATGCAGGTCAACTCTGCTCCAGGTTACTAGCATTTCTTATCAGGCTGCAGGGCGAGGAGAGTTAGACTCGTCACCTGCTGATCTCTCAGTGAACGATCTCAACATGGGGATCGGGGAGTTCTTCACGCCCGCGTTTCAGTTTCGAGGAGGGAAGGGTAAGGTGAAGCGCGGAGACCTCTCTGTCGCCATGTCCCACCTGCTTGCATGGCGGTCAGTGGCGCAGGGGAATCATTGTTTGCATCCTCCGTCGAGATCCTCTGACGACTGCTGGGTGTTGATCCTGGAGGATGACGTCAAGCTGAACATTCCTGATACTTGTCTGCTGCGAGGAGGAGGGCAAACGAGAATCAAGCTCGACCCTCTCCCTCCGGACGCGGACATGGTCCTCCTCTTCCCATCACGGCTGATCAAACAAGACTGCTCGTCACACCCATCATGCGAAATGTTCAGCGAGGTGAGCGACGGGTCTGGCCTGATTGGCTACGTGGTTTCACGGCGATCTGCCAAGAAGCTTGTCCGCGTCTTTGAGGTAAAAATGTTGTGCTTCGTCAGGAGCTTAGTATTTGCCATTGCTAGCAAGTGAAGCTGAGGATGCCGATCGACCTGCAGATCTACAAGCTACCGGGCATCTCTGTCTTCGCATCCAAGGCTGACTGGATTCTCCATCAGGACAACATCCCGTCTGATCGGATCGCCCAGAATGGACTTGCTGAGTGAGAACCCTGTTGGAAGGGGAGAAGGGACAAGGGACAAGGGCAAAGCAGAGAGCAGTGAAGAGTGTGACGAGACTGATCAGCGAACATTGGCTTTAATGAGAACCGGTGATGAATGTGACCCCAACACCAAGCTAGATGTTAACAATCATGTACAAAGATCTAAGGATTCTTGTTGACGAAATAAAAACAAGATGATCAAACGACATGCGGCATTCACAACGATTCGCTCCTACTCTGTCGGTCGGTGCTCTCTTTGGTTGGATGCCTTGCAACTGGGTGCCCGAACTGACTGCCTGACATGTGTACGAGCTGAAGCCATGCTCGAAAGTCAGGATCCGCAGGATCTCCATTCATGGGATTTTCGCATCTTCCATCGGAGCTTCTGTCTAGCGCGAGAGCTTCAGTCTGATGATTCCCCTCAGAGGGAGTCGATTCTGAACTGTTGACCACGAATGTCTTGGGAGACACGTAAGGATGCCGGCGACCGATTCTACACCCGGTCAACACGTTCTGTATTGTCGTCACCCACTCCGCTGCCTGCGTGTCACATACCGCGCGCACATGCAGATTAATTCTTGACTGATTTCTTGGGAGGTGAACAATAAACGAGGTCTTATCAACGATCTCCACATCGGCTTTTGAGAAATTGTCGTACAGCCAAAAGCTCCTTCCATCTCTGAGCGATGTGTCCTTATAGTAAGCAATCTTCGAGTTCGTTACCAGGAACCAGCGTTTGCGCCAACCCAGGTTGCTAGTTTTGCGTCTGAGCCATCCAGACAAGATGATCTCCTCTTCGTCGGCCATGCTTGATGATTAGGTGGTAAGCGAAGTAGAAAAATATGAAATAAAACAGGAAGCTGCTCAGCCAAGGAATTTATCTAGGGAATCCCAGAGTCCCAAAAATCAAAACTTTTCACAGTAAATGAAGTTCAGAAAAGTGTCTGTCTCGAGCTCAGCGTAAGAACAAAGTGTACTGAGTATCGAGGCAAATGTAAACTCCAAATCTCTCTGAGCAGGTGAAGGTGCGTGAAAGTTATACAAGAGCTTGCTGCACTGGAAGCCAGAGCGATTGAGAGAGGGTTGATGAAAGAATTAGATTCAAAGAGGAGGAGAAGGAAAGGAAATGAATCGACAACGAGCCAGAGGATAGATTTCTTCAGTTCATCTTTTTGCGATCAGCATGAAGCCCAACCTGGGGTAGGGTGAACGGGTTGTTAGGGGTATAGGGGTTCTCGTGAATCGGGGGTGGGGGTAGAAAATGTGTGTACCAAGTCATTAGTTTGCTGTGCAAAATGGAGGGGTACTTCATAGAACTGCCAAAAAAGACACTGGTGGGTAGGGTAGAGAAATCAGGTACAAAAGACTCTAAAAAGAGATGGGTTCTCTTCTCCTGACGGGAAGGGCAGTCTAAACCAGGGTGGGTAGTAGAATGGAGTGGTCAGTATCGTAAAATCTGGCACTAAAACCTGGAAGAAAGGGGTAGGGGTAGAACAGCGTTTGAATCGTTGCCCGTGGGGTACTAGTG
>NW_005434638.1:633798-655415 GCF_000315625.1 Guillardia theta CCMP2712
TCCCTCCCCTCGTATCACCAGGACATGGGCTGTCCGGTTGCTGATAGTTGACATCTCCTTCCCTTTCTACATTGTTTGAGCTGCCGCTGATTTTCCCCTCAGGTTGCACGCAGCCCCCCAATTCCCTACCGATCCACGCAGACTGAAGGCATATGATCGATGGGCACGCTCGTGAACGAATCATTCGGCATGCATGCCTCCGATGAGAAATCCGCCTCTGGTCACGTTGAAATGCGCGTAGACGAATCTCAAGAAAACCTTGCATGCGAAGGCTCAAGGTCTGCTTGCCTCTCCCCAAAGATTTGCCAGCATGATGATGCCTGGAGCAGGAAGACGCGCAGGAGATTTGATGTCGAAAATCTCGATAGGATCTCTGATGAGCTCAGGCTTGCTGCAGATCAGTCGACAAGGAGGTTTTCTCTCATGCTCTGCTTGTCCATGTCCTATCTTGCTGCCGAGATAATCGTTGGCATGCTGAGTGGATCACTTGCGATCCTCACAGACGCCATGCACATGGCTTCTGACGTGTTCGCCATTCTCATCGGGTACTGGGTAGCAAGAATCAACTCTTCGAAGCCGAAGCACAACCTCACTTTCGGATGGCAGAGAGCCGAAGTGATCGGGGGCCTAGTGAACGCGTGCTTCCTCTTGGCGGTCACAGGCATGATGATGATCGAGGCTCTGCAGCGGCTGGTGGGCGTTGAAGGTCAAAACAAGGAGAAGCTTGAAGCGAACTCAAGCTTCAGCATGATCGTGGGCATGATGGGTGTTTGCATCAATTTAGCTGGACTCTTCATCTTCGGCGGACATGGACATTCACATGGCTGTCACTCGCACGGGCATGGTCACTCGCACGGGCATGGTCACTCGCACGGGCATGGTCACTCGCACGGGCATGGCAGCATTCCCCAACTTCACCACCACCAGGACTCTCATGGTCCATGCCACACTCGAAGTCATGGACATGAAAGTGAGATGACAGAAGTCAACATTCACTCACATCATTCGCATTATTCGCACTCTTGCCATAGCAAGGACGAGGGCTGTGAGGGTGAGGGACGGCAAGAAGAATGTTGCACATCGGCATCGTGCTGCGACAATCATTCACCGAGTGAAAGAACCTCTCTAGCATCAGGCTGTCATGACAGAGAGCATTCGAAGCTTGTGCATCAAGATGCTATGGATGATTTGTTGCCTACCGCTATCCTGCACAGACATAATCATGAAAGTACAAGATCGAAGATATTGCCATCTTCCGGACGTTCTCGGAGCTACTCCAAGGTCAACTTTTCCCATGAGAAGTTTATTCCTCACTTACATGCCGCAGCTGGAAGCACAGCACAGTAACGATCATTTCGAGGAAAAGCATGCTCATGTCCATCATGACAACTTCAACGAAAGATCAATATTTTTGCACATCCTGGGAGACATGATGGGGGCAGTATCCGGTACGTTCCATTCTCTGCCGCCTTCCCAAAGGAAGAGGACTAAAGTTTTTACCGTTTGCAGTAGTTCTCAGCTCAGCTATCATCAAGTACAGCACAAGGTACTATACGCTCCCCCACTCGACCTCTTCAATTCCACTCTCTCTCTGCACCGTCTACCCAATATTGTCTTCTCGCTGAGTATCATGCTTGCTACAGTCCTTACAAGTACGCTGTCGACCCCTTGTCAAGGTGCGTATAAGAATGACCCCTTACGATCTGACCCCTCTTTTTCAGCCTGATGATCGTAGGGATTATCTTCTACAATACGATCCCGATCTTCTCAGAGGCAAGTTTTCAATGGCCTTCCTTCATCATGACGGGGCATGCAGACCATCATGCTGCTCATGGAGAGTGCTCCCAACGACCTCTGTTCGCATGTAGGGCTTGATCTCTGTCACCGACAGTCGAGATTGAGGCTTATGCTGATCAGGCTTCAACCAGTCACGAGCTTCAGGAGTTGATCAAGGAGGTTTTCTCTTATATGTCACCGAGCAAGAATTGTTGAAATTGCTGGTTGTAGCAACAAGGCGTTGTTGATGTCCACGAGCTCCACGTCTGGAGACTAGCGCAGGAAAGGAGCTTACGGTATCAGCCAGCACTTCAATGTCTGACACTAGCACAGGACGTGAACATTTGTTCCATGCACGTCATTGTTGATGAGTTGCATTCGTCCGATCTAAAAGTATTTCTGCCTTCGTGTGCTCATCTCTTCGCCTTATTCACCTTTAAGCTGCTTTGGAAGCTGCAAGATGACATTAAGCACCTGCTGCATGAATGTTCCATCCATGCGAGCTCCTTACAGTTCGAGCCAATGAGGTTAGAATTGTGCAAATACCTTGGAAGCAACGAAAATCTTAATCAAATTTAGGTCGAAGCAGTCAAACTCAGAATTCAACTGTGTTGATCCCGTTTGTGACGTACTTTGCCTCGTACTGTCTGTAGATATGCGTAATCGTTTTACAGGACAAGGACGTTTGTATGCGCAATTGGTACATTTCTCGCTCCCAGATCGTCAGCTCGTGAAATTTTTCAAACAACATGTGAACCAGAAAATGATTGCAAAAGTATACGGTTACGACCGTTTCAGATACGTGTAACGGTAGTCCCCCTACCCCTTTCACGACCTCTGATTATTGTTTCAAAAAGTTGATTGGAAAATGATTACTGCAAACTTTCGTTGATTGGAAAATGATTACTCCAAAAATTTGTTGATTGGAAATTGATGATTGCCCTCCGTCGTGACGTACTTCCGGGAGATGATCGGACCGGCGGCCCCCGGGAGGCCCTGGCCGGGCCGCGCGGGTTGAAACTTCCGAGTTCCGAGTTCAGTGACGTACCGTACTATGAGATGATAGACTCGCGGCCCGGCCGGCAGCCACCGCCGGCGGGCCGGGCGCCGGGCGCCGCGGCGGCCCGGAACGCTCCGAGGCTCGCCGGCTGCCACCGACAGTGAGTCGGCCTCGGCCCCCGACTCAGGCGCCGCGAGGGCGGAGTCACTGCCGGCCGGGGCCGCAACCGTTGAACAGGCGGCTCGGACCGCGCGGCGCCCGCCGCGGCCCGGGCCGGGCCGGCCCGGGCCCGCCGCGCCGGTCCCGGTTAGTACCGGGTACCGACGGTACCGGGTACGTCACAGTACCGGCGGAGGAGCCTGTCACAGGCTGTCGGCCGGCCCTTGGGCGCGGCCCGGGCCCTGACACTGCCACCTAGTACGGTCGCCGCACCCGGGTTACACTCAGTGACACGGTGGCCGACTTGATTGATACCTTCCGAAGTGAAAGTTTCGAAGGCACGAGTCACTTAACAGCATGCTGCTGCTGGCCAGTGTGCAGTTTCAAGTCAGTGCCAGCCTGGCTCCGACTCGGTCGGAGGTCCGGTATTCCAAGTTCCATCCGACATTTGCCGCGCCCGGGCGCCGGCCGGGCCCCGGGCCGCCCGGCCGGCCGGGATCCGATCACAGAGTCACCGGCCGGCGGGGCCGGCCCCACGGCGGGCGGCACAAAAGTTTTAAGGCCTCCGGATGTTTTACAGCCCCCCCAAAGTTAATGGGAAGCAGGGGAATGGAGGGAGGAGAGAGGAAAAGAGGCCTCGTAATGGCTGCATGTGCCTTCGCTCCACCCACCCACCGACCCGTCTCCTGTTCCCTCCTTCTTATACGATGACTCCTTGTCACCTGAACTTGCCGCTCCTTCTCTTGCTCCATTTGTCTTCCCCTCCCCTCCCCTCCCCTCGTATCACCAGGACATGGGCTGTCCGGTTGCTGATAGTTGACATCTCCTTCCCTTTCTACATTGTTTGAGCTGCCGCTGATTTTCCCCTCAGGTTGCACGCAGCCCCCCAATTCCCTACCGATCCACGCAGACTGAAGGCATATGATCGATGGGCACGCTCGTGAACGAATCATTCGGCATGCATGCCTCCGATGAGAAATCCGCCTCTGGTCACGTTGAAATGCGCGTAGACGAATCTCAAGAAAACCTTGCATGCGAAGGCTCAAGGTCTGCTTGCCTCTCCCCAAAGATTTGCCAGCATGATGATGCCTGGAGCAGGAAGACGCGCAGGAGATTTGATGTCGAAAATCTCGATAGGATCTCTGATGAGCTCAGGCTTGCTGCAGATCAGTCGACAAGGAGGTTTTCTCTCATGCTCTGCTTGTCCATGTCCTATCTTGCTGCCGAGATAATCGTTGGCATGCTGAGTGGATCACTTGCGATCCTCACAGACGCCATGCACATGGCTTCTGACGTGTTCGCCATTCTCATCGGGTACTGGGTAGCAAGAATCAACTCTTCGAAGCCGAAGCACAACCTCACTTTCGGATGGCAGAGAGCCGAAGTGATCGGGGGCCTAGTGAACGCGTGCTTCCTCTTGGCGGTCACAGGCATGATGATGATCGAGGCTCTGCAGCGGCTGGTGGGCGTTGAAGGTCAAAACAAGGAGAAGCTTGAAGCGAACTCAAGCTTCAGCATGATCGTGGGCATGATGGGTGTTTGCATCAATTTAGCTGGACTCTTCATCTTCGGCGGACATGGACATTCACATGGCTGTCACTCGCACGGGCATGGTCACTCGCACGGGCATGGTCACTCGCACGGGCATGGTCACTCGCACGGGCATGGCAGCATTCCCCAACTTCACCACCACCAGGACTCTCATGGTCCATGCCACACTCGAAGTCATGGACATGAAAGTGAGATGACAGAAGTCAACATTCACTCACATCATTCGCATTATTCGCACTCTTGCCATAGCAAGGACGAGGGCTGTGAGGGTGAGGGACGGCAAGAAGAATGTTGCACATCGGCATCGTGCTGCGACAATCATTCACCGAGTGAAAGAACCTCTCTAGCATCAGGCTGTCATGACAGAGAGCATTCGAAGCTTGTGCATCAAGATGCTATGGATGATTTGTTGCCTACCGCTATCCTGCACAGACATAATCATGAAAGTACAAGATCGAAGATATTGCCATCTTCCGGACGTTCTCGGAGCTACTCCAAGGTCAACTTTTCCCATGAGAAGTTTATTCCTCACTTACATGCCGCAGCTGGAAGCACAGCACAGTAACGATCATTTCGAGGAAAAGCATGCTCATGTCCATCATGACAACTTCAACGAAAGATCAATATTTTTGCACATCCTGGGAGACATGATGGGGGCAGTATCCGGTACGTTCCATTCTCTGCCGCCTTCCCAAAGGAAGAGGACTAAAGTTTTTACCGTTTGCAGTAGTTCTCAGCTCAGCTATCATCAAGTACAGCACAAGGTACTATACGCTCCCCCACTCGACCTCTTCAATTCCACTCTCTCTCTGCACCGTCTACCCAATATTGTCTTCTCGCTGAGTATCATGCTTGCTACAGTCCTTACAAGTACGCTGTCGACCCCTTGTCAAGGTGCGTATAAGAATGACCCCTTACGATCTGACCCCTCTTTTTCAGCCTGATGATCGTAGGGATTATCTTCTACAATACGATCCCGATCTTCTCAGAGGCAAGTTTTCAATGGCCTTCCTTCATCATGACGGGGCATGCAGACCATCATGCTGCTCATGGAGAGTGCTCCCAACGACCTCTGTTCGCATGTAGGGCTTGATCTCTGTCACCGACAGTCGAGATTGAGGCTTATGCTGATCAGGCTTCAACCAGTCACGAGCTTCAGGAGTTGATCAAGGAGGTTTTCTCTTATATGTCACCGAGCAAGAATTGTTGAAATTGCTGGTTGTAGCAACAAGGCGTTGTTGATGTCCACGAGCTCCACGTCTGGAGACTAGCGCAGGAAAGGAGCTTACGGTATCAGCCAGCACTTCAATGTCTGACACTAGCACAGGACGTGAACATTTGTTCCATGCACGTCATTGTTGATGAGTTGCATTCGTCCGATCTAAAAGTATTTCTGCCTTCGTGTGCTCATCTCTTCGCCTTATTCACCTTTAAGCTGCTTTGGAAGCTGCAAGATGACATTAAGCACCTGCTGCATGAATGTTCCATCCATGCGAGCTCCTTACAGTTCGAGCCAATGAGGTTAGAATTGTGCAAATACCTTGGAAGCAACGAAAATCTTAATCAAATTTAGGTCGAAGCAGTCAAACTCAGAATTCAACTGTGTTGATCCCGTTTGTGACGTACTTTGCCTCGTACTGTCTGTAGATATGCGTAATCGTTTTACAGGACAAGGACGTTTGTATGCGCAATTGGTACATTTCTCGCTCCCAGATCGTCAGCTCGTGAAATTTTTCAAACAACATGTGAACCAGAACCAACGAGGCCGAGAAATAGTTTAGAAATGTTTTTTTGCTGAAATCTTCAAAAGATTTTGCTGCTCACCTTGTAAATAGAGAATTCAAGTAATCTTTCTAGTTCATTTAAAATTTTGCCTGAGAGTCATTCGAATTCATCTCTCTTGGCCATGCGTTCTGCGTTGCAAGTAAGCGTTCAGAGGGTGCCGCAATGTCTACCCCAACGCGGACAGCTGGTTTCAGGGAGATTGCACATAGAAACTGAGTAGAGTTTGAGTTGCCAGTTGAAAGTTTTCAAAAATTTTGAGGAATCAAATAAGATCCTAGAATTCTGATCCAAAAAGTGCAAAATATGGAGGTGACAACACAGTAGGAATGGAGAGAGAGAGAGAGAAAAGAGAGAGAGACAGCGAAAGAGAGTAAACATTTCTTCTCCCTGAACTGCTAAGCACGAACAGGAACGTAATATGCGATCTGAACAGTATTCTCAGAATCAGCAAATGAGATAGTTCGAGTTTGGGGCTTACCGTGTCTTTCCCGATTACGACATACCAGACAAGCATCTCAAAGTTTCCCTCAATCATACCTAAACAACTCATTATTTGTTTCAACAGCCGCGTAAAACGAACGAAGACATCATACAACAATACGATCGTGTTGGTCGGAGAACGTGGCTTGTAAATGCTTTTGACAGAGAATCAGCATCGACTTTTAAGCTTGCTTTCTTTGATGGATCATTTGCTTGACCTGCAGATTTGATCTCCATTCAGAATGGTGAGGCACAGCATGCTAACCAATTCCTTGCCTTGTTGAGCACAGCCAAGGTCCTTCCAAGTTGTACTCATGAATGCAAATTCTGTTCGCGCTTCCATTTCAAGCTCTCCAGCCATATTTCCAGAAATGCAAATCGTGCCATCAACACTCTTTAACCTTTCAACAACCTGAGGCACTTTCAGCGATCTTCATGGGATCTCAAACGTAAACATTAACATTCAGCAAACTTCTTAGCGATGGAGAAAGCAACTGAACTACGGGTTTGCCAACGTCAGGTTCTTGAACCTCTTGCAAAACATTCGATGAAAGAACTTCGATTGGCACATCCTGTATTACGGACATGGCTGCTGTGCTCTAAAGGATTGAAGTAAAACCATTGCAGTCTCAGGATGCAATGCTCACATGACTTGTGCTTTCAAAGCTGAGGAACGCAAGATCATCCCTTTTCGCCAACTTGATGGTTGTTAGATTCGATGTTTCTGCAGTCTGGAAGGAGAGGTTGTCAACCCGTGATAACACAGCATCGCAGTGATCATACCCTCAGAGCTCTTTCGAAAGATGATAGATCAAGTTCAAATGCGATGTTATTTCCATTCTTGCTCTCAATCCTGTATGTCCTGAATAGTCCGCAATCATGTCCTGTCTACCGACCAAGTCAACATCCTTGTCGGTAGAAATCATTACTCCTCACCGGACTCAATTCAGCCCAGCATTTCATCATTGTCGGGCTAAAACTGTTGATAGCAATTTTGAAAGATGTGGGGCTGAGGAGGATGATAGCACTTTTTGAGACCTTCATGAGCACTCGGGATATCTCAAGCAGCCGTTTGGTTCCCTCAAGTTCAGCACGCAGCCGCATCACGCAATCACACAAGGCCCGAATACAACTACTTTTCAAACATTGGTCTCCGATAAAGACTCCGTCTGAGACAAAAGTTAGGACTTCAGATTTCGAAAGCCTTGAATTAGGCCCTCATGGTTAATTCATTATGTAGCATGAAATCCTGAGAATTCCTTTCCTACATCCTCCCTGCACCCTCTTTCCCCCACCATTTCACACTCGCACAATCATCTGCTCCCCGACGTCTCAACCCATTTCATTCTCTCCCTGCCAACCTTGCATTCATGCGCTCTGCTTTCCTCTCTTCACCTGCCTTCTCCATTCCTTGTCGTCTATCTTCCTAAAACTTCCTCAAGCAATCTTCTATCTCTTCTGCCCTCCTACTTTCCTTCACTTCCTCTTCATCAATTTCTTTCTGCCCTCTCTCCCTCCTCCTCGGTTGCTCCTCCTGTCCCCTCCTCTTGTTCCCGTTGAACAGGTTTTGGCGCCATTACTTGCTGCCCACAAACTACTACTCCTTTTTCAGTACTGCTACTGTGACCGGTGCCGGTACCGGGGCCCGGCCCGGCCACAGCCGAAGACCGGTTGCGGCCCGGCTGTCAGCGCCGGACTTCACTGATCAGACTCAACTCACAAAGGCTCGTACAACCCCACCCCAGCTCTAGAGGCAATTTACAGCTTATCAAGAGGGAGGTGATTGATTTCTAAAGGGGTCCTTGGTATGTCTCCATGGAGAGCCTGTCATGAGCACGGGTACTATGCAGAGATCTTGGGGGTATTGGGATGGAGGGGTGGTCACCATGTTGACCACATGGGGTGGAGTAAAGTTTAGTTGGGGGATGGTAGACTGCTGTAAAACGAGGACCGAGTTCGAAACGTTGTAAAAAATCATCGTTTCGATCCAAGTGCAAGTTCGGACTGTTTGCAACAAAAATTCAGATACTAAAATATGGGATATGAAAATTTCAAATTGTATATGAATTTTACCGTCATAGCAACCTAAAAGAAGCCAAGAACATACCCCCTACGATATTCTAGCAAGTTATGTCCCTACGTTGGTGCACAATGACCCCTGTACTCTTGTACCCACCCTATAAAAAGTGAGGAGAACCACCAGTACCTACAGCATGTCAACTACCCCTACCCCCTTTAGTCCCACATGGCTGGAACAGTAAAACAAAGGTACCCACTACTAGGATAGCTTTACCCCTGTTTACTCCTCATATTGTACCGGTAATGGATGTGCTTTGCGGTATACCCCACCCCTCAATGGACTACCCGTTGGCCAACCCTAAATTTACAGAGGGATCTAACCGGTACAAACAACCGTAAAAACACCGGTTCTACACACTATCCACCCAGTTTGATGAACACCCACCCACCTACAGTTTGATAATTGATGATTACCCCTACCCCCTCGCAACCCTGAATTCGGACCCAACCCCACAGGTTTCGACCTTTCGGATTGTTCTTCTCTACACACCCCTACCCCTGCCTCCAGGGGTCTCATTCCGACCAGCCACCCTGCCTTTCAATATTCTTACAGTGGGGAACCCTCCAAATGACGGGGTACTTCACGTATAACAAAGGGGTGAGGGAACCCTGGGGATTCGACACAGGGGGTAGGGTACATTTTCTTTATAAGGCCCGAATTGTTTGCAAGGAATATCGCCATTCCTCCATCGTGGTGGACCTCAGCACTTGCTGTCCGCTCCTTCACCTCTGACAACCTCCTCGTCCTCTGTTGAACCTCAGGCACTCTTTCTCTGACTCGTTTAAGCAAGCTACTTGAATCTTCCTCGTGACAACCAGCAACTGCACAACATGCTCCTTCGTCGTTTCTCTCGCAAGGCCGCTTGCCGGATGTTCTCCTCATCCGCAACACAGGCAGGATCGGAAGGCAACCGAGCCATGAGTGCTTCGGCTGCCGCGCAGGCGTCGCATATGGCAGCCAAACCCATTGATATCACTGCTCAGCCGGTTCTTACCATGAAGAACCTCGGAGAGGACGTCCCCATCCCGTCGGTCAAGTCCTTCAACCCTCCCATCCGCCTTCTCTGCGGACCCGGGCCTGGCAATGCGCATCCTCGAGTGTACTCTGCGATGAGCTTGCCACAGGTGGGTCACCTCGACCCATACTTCCTTGAGATGATGGAGGACATCAAATCTCTTCTTCGTTACTCCTTCCAGACCAACAACAGCTTCACCATCCCTGTGTCTGGCACAGGCTCTGCTGCCATGGAAGCTTGCGTCGCCAATATGATTGAGCCTGGAGATGTCTTTCTTATCGGCTGCAATGGCTACTTCGGCAAGCGCCTCGTCGACATGGGCAAGAGATACGGCGCCGTTCCTGTTACCATGGATCGCCCTTGGGGCCAGGTGTTCACCTATGAGGAGATCAAGGAGGCGATCGAGAAGCACAAGCCTAAGGTTCTCGCTCTTGTGCATGCTGAGACCTCCACTGGAGCCTGTCAGCCATTCGACGGTGTCGGCGAGCTATGCCGCAAGCATGGTGTTCTCCTCATTGCGGACTGCGTTACATCCATCTCTGGAGTTCCCCTCTACCTCGACAAGTGGGGGGTCGATGCTGCGTACGCTGGAACTCAGAAGGCTCTGAGCTGCCCTCCTGGAGTCGCTCCCCTCAGCTTCAGCGACAGGGCGATGGACAAGCTGATGAACAGGAAGACTGATGTTGCCAACTGGTACCTGGATATGAGAATGGTCGCCTCCTACATCGGAAGCAACACCGGAGGAGCTCGTTCCTACCACCACACTGCTCCCATCTCCATGTGCTACGCTCTTCGCGAGGCCCTCGAGATTGTCCGCGAGGAAGGGTTGGAGAACAGGTGGAAGAAGCACAGGGACGCTGCTGAGATGTTCTGGAGCGGACTGCAGGAGATGGGATTGGAGCCGCTGGTTGCCTACGAGCATCGCCTCCCTACACTCACTACCATCAAGGTGCCTCAGGGCATCGACCCGAAGCAGGTCACCAACTTCGTCCTTCACAAGTACGGTATCGAGATCGGCAATGGACTCGGAGAGCTCTCTGGCAAGGTGTGGCGTGTAGGCTTGATGGGAGTGAACGCTACTCCCCTCATTGCCATGACTGTTCTATCTGCCATGAAGGATGCGCTGAGACAGCAAGGATACAAGTGCTGATCGGATTACCTTATTCATTGTTCTCTGATAGACACCTTCTCGTTCTGTTTCCTGTACTGTAATCTCACTCATCATCGTTTGAATAAAATTTGATTGCTATCATATGGCTGTATGTCTTGTTGTTGCGATCTTTCCCAAAATGAAGGTCCTCTGGACATAAATTTTAAGTCTCTTCTAATTGTCGAAAAAGATGCATGATTATCATCAATTATTTCGGTTGAAATCCAAACTTGGGTTCGCGCGAGAGTTGACAGTTATGCAAGACTTTTTACTTTCTGCAAGACTTTTTACTTTCTGTAGAGCATCGCTGATGAGAAGCAATCTCTTTGACAAGGTGCTGTACAATACATACATCCTTGTTGTCTCACTAGGTGATGATTTGACTCCTATGGAGTTAACTGCATATCAATCTTTTCATCTCTCATGCCCACGACTGCCCGTTCGCCTCCTCCTCCTCCTCCTCCCCTTCGGCTTGGGAGGTCGCAGGCTCGTCACGGATCTGATCCAGGTGTCGATCAAGTGTGCTCAGTTGGTCTGCGCGTAAATGTGATCAAGGAGCAGGTGTGAGGGAGGGAGGGAGAGAGGGAGAGGGAGAGTGAGTCAGTGAGGACTGTAGGGGGGTTGGGAGGGAGGGAGCAGATAGTAGTTGAATGCAAGAACGAGGATTACCGTCCAAGTTGGAAATTTCGTTTCTGATGTGCATCTCTACGTCCCCCGAGCTGTTGATGGAGGTGGAAGGAATGGGCTCGGGGAAGGGGCCGTGGGGGACAACGTTCCAGCTGTTGGCCTCTTCCGTTGGATCCGTCCCTGACAGCACCTGCTGCCTGTTGAGACGCACATTGCCGACTGGGGCGAGGGAGAGGAGGAGCGAGATTGAGGAAATGGGAGGGGAGGGGGAAGCGGAAGCGAGAGGAGGAGGTGGGAGGTTGGGAGCCTTACCCCCTGCACGTTCTGCTTGTCCTGCTTCTGTGATTCTGCCTCTTCCTGAGACTTCTGCCGTCAAAAGCTCAGCCTTCTCCTCCTCCTTAATCCTGTCAAGCTCACCCGAGATTCGACTGCTCCCTCATGAGCTCCATCTTCATGGAAAGAGGAGGAAAGACGGGCTTTCGGCGGAGAGGGAAAGAGCTGCTGATTGGTCTTGAAGTCCTTCAGGCTTCCATGCACATCCGTTCTGATGAGAGTATGAGGGGCAGGAAGGGAGGAGGGAGAGGAAACGAGATGCAAGTACCCGAAGCTTTCCAGGGACCTCGACGACCCATGGAGTCGGTCAGGAGCGGAGAAGTTTGAATCTGAGTAGCGAGCCGAGTTCGGGCATTGGATTGTGGGGGGAGCAGAGGAGTATCCCTCCGAGCGACGACTGAGCGACGACTGTGGACGACGGTTTCGCTCCACATGGTAAAGAAACATGGAGAACCTGCTTGAGGTCGAGTTTCTTCTTGCAGAAAGTCAGTGTGAAGTGAGAGAGTGAGGAGGGATGTGGGGGAGGAGCATGGGGAGTCGGAAGAAAGGAGCGGAGGAGGAGCAAAGGCGACCAGCGAGTCTTACCTCCTGTCCGCTTCCTCGTCCTTGCGCTGATCCCCTCCTTCTAGGCCATGCTGGGGTTCTGCTGGATGGCCCTTGTGCTGTATGGGGACGTAGATGATGCCTCCTTTGAGCCCCATCACCATCAGCCCCTCGTCTCTCTTCCTCCTCCTCCCCGGAGCCTGCAGCACGTTGTCTGTGGAGCGAGAGAGAGGGGAGTTGGTGGAGTGAAAAGGCTCACTGATGGCCCTCTTGTTGAGAGCGAGAGGAGGCACAGCCAACGAGGAGCCCAGGGGGATGTGGGGAGAGCCAACGAGCGAGGAAGGGGTGGGGATCCCAGAGAAAAACTTTCGCAGGAACGGGACTGGCGATCGGTGCCGGTGGGTCCCCTCCTCCGGCGAGGCTGCACAAGAATCCAAGAGGCCGTGGGGGGAGCTGGTGGAGGGAGTGCTGGAGTGATCGTCCTCGGCGATGACGGAGAGCTCCGTCTTGTCTGCAACCTTAATGAGATCCTTCTCCGGCTCCTCGTCCTCGTCTCCGTCGTCCTTCACATTGAGAAGGCAGACCCCCAAGACGGTCATGACTATCCCGAGTAGGAAGAGGATGGTGGAGGCTGGATTTGTCATGCAGCTGAACTCCCTGTAAACGAACGCAACAGAGGCGACGGAGGCGACGGTGAAGCAAGCATAGTAGGTAGGCACAACTATGGAGTTTCCGAAGAACATCATGGCCTTGTTCACATATCCCATGCTCGTCACCGCGGTCACCACCATCACCACCATGGCGATGTAGGGAGCCGGGTACTTCCAATCGTTCCAGTTGCCTGTCTCGAAGGCCTGGGAGAGCAGGGTGGAGAAGGTCTTGGATGAGATGATCGTCAGAGTTGCGATGATGGCACAAGTTCCGATGTAGACCAACACGTTCTTCTCCCCGTAATTCCTGCCCAGGTAGAGGAACAGGGAGAGAAGGACTATAAAAAGCACAGAGTAGATCAGAAATTGCTGCGTCCATACAACGTCTTCCCAGAATGTGCTGGAGTGGACGACGATTGTGCTCTCTGGGGCAAAGTAAACCACCAATACAATCCCACCGACCACCAGGATGACTCCGAAGACAATCATGATAGAGAACGCTTCTCCCAAAACATACGTTGTGATGATGACATTCGTCAACACCCCCACCGCTCCCATTGGGGTGACGATGGAGGCAGGAGCATATCCGTACGCTATCAAATTCCCAACCTCTCCAGCTAGGATTCCTACCATGCCTGCAACATCCGTCAGACCCCCGGCCGCAAGCAAACAAGGCATTCACCGATCCACCAACACGGGACAAGGAAGAAGGACTTGATGGGCCGGCCCTCGTCGTCCATGTTTGTGTTGTGAGCGTACTTCATCGCATTCATCCCTATATTGATGACAATGTCTGCTACAAGACTGAGAATGATTCCGATCCAAATGCTTGAAGTCACTGATTGGCCCAATGTACATTTTCCCTCCGGAGTCCACTTGCAACCGTGAAATGCTGTACAGGTCGCGTTGGTGAGCAGCTTGGGGCAAACATGATTGCAGGTTATGTCGAGCGTCATCTTTGATCAGAAAGAGCAACAAGGAGGTTGGTGAAGAAGAAGTGTGTGGATGATGTTTTCGTTCTCTTGTTCAAATCCCCGTCAGTTGTGCATACTGATCATCCGATGTTACAGTACCAGGAGAATAGAGGTGATAAAGAATAGTGCAGATTGAAGAAAATATATACAGCTTGCGTCTGACCTGTCTGAAAGAACGAATATGAAGCCAGTCGGAAGACCACTGGCAAACTTTGTCGACAGCTCCTTTCTGTCTCTGATCTGTCGAAGATAGGTGCGATGGCCTTCCACTCTTTTGTGAAGGGTGTGCCCGTTTAGTTCAGCCCTCTTTCTCCATGATGTCTCTCCTTCTTCCACGCTAGTTCTCCTCCTCTTCCTCCTCTGCTCCTTGTCTCTGTTCTCCTGACCGTTCTGGCTCACGCAGGCATGTCCGGCGTGTTCCTTCTTAAAACCATACGCAAATATAAGTGTTTTATAAGATCTAAAACTTTGTTGAAACTTGAAACAGAGCTCTTCGGAAACCGAGGTAAACAGGAGATCAGCGGTAGTACCAGGAAATATTATTAAAACTGTTATTAAAGTGTTACACTTCACAGCACATCCGCTCAATATTTGAATCTAGGGGCTTTTAAAAGCTTGTTCATCAAAGATTCAAATTTCAAAACTGTACTAAACATTGTAAGGATTTTGTGTAGCTATAAAACTTTATTAAAATTCTAATTTGTTTATACAGAGATTTAGCGTTTTATTGAAAGAGTGACCCTGTCAAAAGATGCAGGACCCTACCATACGTTTCGAAGGTTTCGGAGGTATGTTTCTCCGGGGGGTGATTCTAGCCTGCCAAACTAAAAACCAAAATGAATAAGAACTCATTATAAATCTAAAAACCTCTAAAACTCAACACTCCCTGGACCCCCTGTCTTCCATCCTTGCGAGGGTGGGGGTCATAATACTACCACTTAACTTTGAGTAAAAAGACCACAACCATTCTCCGACTGCAATGCTCGAATGAGGACAACGCCAGGCGACGAGAGGAGAGTGAAAGGAGGGAGGATGAACGGCATAAGAGGGAGCAGGGCAGAGTGAAGTGATACAAAATACGGAAATGGACGTCGATGAGACGGAAAAGGTCCTCCTTGCAATACACCGGAGATTATTCTTTGATGCTCACTAGAAGTTGACCCGAGAGGAGTAGGGGACTGTGTCGGTCAGGCTCTGAAGGGAATGATCAGCTTTGGCTTATTGCTGGTGATGCAGTTAGCTGTGCTTGAAATTCAAGTTGAAGGGCTCTTGTTTCCATGTCTGAAACATGTTGAACGTGTGCATTACGTGGGTGATGAATAACAACCAATGTCTTCTGACTATCACATGAGTCCTGCATGTCTGCTTGAGTTGCTCTCTCATCTTCACTTCTGATTGTCGTACGACATGGAAGGAGTGCCGCATTGTATTGCCAACACAACCTGTACCACTGTCACCTCAAACCATCAACATCCTTGATGACAAACCTTGCCCTTCACACCCGCATCTCCTCAGCCAGACCCCAGCTCATGGTCGGTGCTGCCCTGCCCCCCTCCAACAGCATTGCTCGGCTCAGGTTCCCACCACCTCTCTGCCTGCGCCTCTCGCTCGTTGTCTTCCTCCATCGATGCCACCAGCTCCCTGTCGGCGTCTGCTCTCCTCAGAAAGTTGATGAAGAGCTTCTTGTAGTTCATCTGTGACAGCGAAGTCAAGATCTCAAGCAAGAAAGTCGAGTCTCAATCGATCTACATCTGATCCGTCTTGGAAGACCTGCAGTGAAAACGTAAATCAACGCGCGATACAACTCCTCCCCCGCATCTGGCAGTACCTGACACGACTGGTACAGCCCACTCCTACTGAAGTCATAAGCTCGCGTGCAGAAGCAACAGCTGTATCGGCCAGATCCGTCAGTACCCGGGCCCATCACCTCTGTGCTTCTTCCTCACCCCGTAGCCTTGAAGATGTAGAAAAGCCTCGCCCGCAAGAGTTCCTCACCAGGCTTGTGCTCAGCGATCACATACACATCGTGCTCTGCAACACCCGATTGGTGCGTCTTCCTACTCGCCTTTCATGTCTCAACAAGCCTCTGACCTGATGTGCTCAGCATGGTAGGCTGCAAGTCAAAGACGTTGCGAAACACTCTCTTCCAGTTGGATTTGTACCCCCCCAGCATCTGCAAGGTTCGATTGATCAGCCGTCCCATCAGCTATCATGCCAGCGTACGATCTGAGTCGTGTACCTGACCAAGTCGCATGCGCACATGGTATTGAACGACCAGCTGATTGTTGGAGTTGAGATCAAACATCACGTGAGATTCCGTGATTTTGGCATATGCTATGAGTGCCGTTGCTCCTGGCATCATCTCATGTCATCATCTGCCCTGTCGGCAAGTCTCTTACCATATCCGATGGTATCTCGTATCCATGACATTACCCTCCGGCTGCTTGCCTCAGATGCCAGAAGGCTCAATCCATGATGCATGGGACCTCTGTGCACAAACCAATCCTCACCAAGAGATAACACATCGCAATATCAAAACACAGAGTTATCATACTTGCATTCCGCAGAAAGAGTCCGTATGGCCTGGTCGATGTCGTACGCATACGCGTTCGACGTCCTCGGGTCTCGCTTGAACACCATGCACAGGTCCCTCACGAGCTCTGCCGGCCACGCGTGCCTCACCTCCGCCTCCTCCTGCGCCTCCAGTACGAACACGCCTTCCCCCTTGCACGACACATGCGCCGGTATCACCCGACACCTGATCACGTTCAAGCACACCATCCCCTCCCTCGAGAACGTCCGCAGGTCTACGAAGAAGGGCCCCACCCCCTCCCCCCGCATCACCGCCTGCCCAGCCGCTCGTAGCACGTCCAGGCTCTCGTTCTCGACCAGATGGAGGAAGCACTGTCCTTCCTGTCCCAACAGTCATGCTCCGCGTCAGACATCTGCTCGCCTCCTGCCC
This sequence comes from Guillardia theta CCMP2712, assembly GCF_000315625.1. NCBI lineage: Eukaryota > Cryptophyceae > Pyrenomonadales > Geminigeraceae > Guillardia > Guillardia theta. The sequence continues at coordinate 650,884 of NW_005434638.1, forward strand.
TGCATCCCTCCTTCCTTACCCCTCCATGCATCTTCCCCGCTCAACACCGCACCTTCCAAACTACTTTTGTTTCCCTACCCCAGCTACTCCTCCCTCCCCCCACCTTCCAACCCCCCTTCTGCTCACCAGCCTCCGTAGCGGCGATCGCACGTAGTACCCCTCTAGCCCCACGCTCCCGCACTTGATCCTCCAGCTCGGTAGCTCCACCGACACGATCCTCTCCCTCCGGCTCGACATGACCCTCGCAGTCGCTTCCTCCAGCGACACGCCGGGCTTTCGCTCCTTCCTGCTCGCCCGAGACGACGCCGGCATGGCCCGCAAGTGCGTCACCAGGTCCTCCAGCATCTGCACAGTAGTCCGGGACGAGGGAAGATACCCGTTGAGCTCCTGGAGCCTTCTCTTCGAGCAGGGGACCAGGGGGTCCAAGGCGTCGAGAAGCTTCTTGGTGGTGTCTCTGTTGGCTGACTTGGTTTGTTTGTCTCTCTGTCGCTTGCGCTCCAGGTTTCCTCGTTGTGTACTCATTCCCTTGGGCTTTGCCTTGGGGTTGATGTGTCCAGGCCTCACATCTGTTGACAAGAAGTGCATATCTCGCTCGTAAGCTTGCAAGGAAGCTTTCGTTCTGCTATGACGCCGTACAGCACCAGCATGTCATCCCTGCCTCCTGGATCATCAGACTGTGCTCTCAGCCTTCTGTCAGCGACACTCTAGGACGCATCGCCGAGCGTCGTCTCACTAGGGACCGCACTGCATGAAATGGCAACTTTTCCCCAAATCCTTCGCTTTTATTGACTGAAAAAGAAAGACAAACCAAATCCTAGATACAAACCAGTTCAGACCTTACTTTGAAATGTAATATCAAATTTTCAAAATTTGATGATTCTCAGAATAAGCACCACTGGAACTTATTACTAGCCACCTCCTTCAAGTTGAGTGAAAATAGTTCCCTCCGAGGCGGGTTAGCCTGTCAGAAGTATCTGTAATATAACGGACCAAAACTGGGCATGTGCGGGCTGTATGAGGGGCTTGCAAACCGTAGAGCCCGACGGATTCCGTCAAATTCCCTTGTTTTAATTTGTATATAGCTAACACTGTATCCAGGAATAGGACCAAGATCATAGCAAAGGAAATAATAAAAAGCAAACACGCGCATAAGATGGATTCATAGTAGTACCCCTGTTTTGAAGAGAATTTGGGGGTGGGGGGTATTACGTCCTTCAGCGGCACCAAGCAAAGGGTTGGTTTGGCAGGTTACGGTGCTAACTACGGAAGCATAGTTATGTCTGGCGCAGAGGGAAGTGTCTTACGCAGTGCTGAAGTGGAAGTGACGGCGGAAGAGGATCGGGGGGACTCCGGGGAGGAGGAGGAGGTAATGGAAGAGGTTCATGACAGTGATTCAACGGGGCCAGAGGTAGGAGGGGAACAGGCTATTCCAGCTTTTGCTGTGGAAGGAGACGAAAACGTCTTGCAACCTGAAGCCCCATTGGATCAATCGCCGGCGCAGCCTAGGGCACGGCGAGGTCGCAAGCGTCCTCATTCCACAGCTGCTGTGTTATCAATCACTTGACAGAAACAAAGGCAACAATGGAAGAGAAGCTTGCAGTTTGCTTCCGCACTTCAGCTGATTCAATCTTCCGAGCGATCGCAGAGAACCGTCCTCTAGCCAATTCCTTGCAGAGTGGGTTGGGGGATGGAGGAACAGGTGTGGATGCAGGCGTGAAAGCAGCAGCGGAGGACAACCTGAACCATTTGATTGAGGTTGTATGGAGAATGTATGATTTCGTGACGAAAACAAGGGATGGAGAAGGCAAATTGAGAGAGGGAATCGATGCGAAGATGCAAGGAATGCAACAGTGCCTGCAAGGGATACAGAATACGTTGGAAGAGATGAAAGGGTCTATGAAGGAATTCGAAGAAATGAAACGGTCTATCAAGGAATTGAAAGAAGGCATGACAGATGAGATCAAGAGAGCGGTAAGTCATTGACTGGCGAGTACTGCAGTGCGCAGAAGATTGGGTGTAAGGCATGGAAGCGACAGGGGAAGGGAAAGTCGCACAGTGACGGAGGATGTGGAGATGGAAGATGTGATGGAAGATGCTCAGGACGATGGCGGCGAGGTTGAAGATGAAACAGTCAATGACAATACGATGGAAGGGGACGAGAGCAGGTTACTTCCCACCAATTTCAAATGGGTGAAAGCGAATACAAGAGCAATTTATACACAATGGCATTTCGGAAACAGGGAGAAAGGGTATCCTGCTTACAAAACCTTGAAGCCTCGCCATTTCTACACCAAGGATCAAAAGAAGAGGTTAAGTGACTTGCGGTATCTTGTGAGGGAAATAGAAATAGAAGCCAGAGCACTGGGAGTGTATGTCGAGCAACCGGACGGCATAGAGGAAGCGGGGTTTATGTATGATCAGTGTGAAAACTTTCTGATGGAAGTATACAAGAAAGCAAGAGGAGAATGGAACGTGACGTCAAGGTTTGGCCATTTGTCGTGGATGACGGTGGTGAACTTGCTTAGGAACTCGGAGCGGGCGAGGGCGAAGGACGTAGAGATGTTTTGGTGTAGTTACTAGTGTAATACATTAGTGTGCAATACAGAAGAGCACAGTACATGTCGGAGATGTCTACAAACATGCAAGTGCAATACCAGAGAACTGGGGATGGGGGTGAAGGAGTATGCGCAGGTTTGAGAGGATTAGGTACAGACACATTGGGAAGTTGGATGCTATCCTGCATGCAACAACGATTACACCTTGTCACTTCTATAATGTTCATGGGGATGGGATCATGGGACAAGTGCGGGGTAAGGGGAGAAGATGCTTTTGTGATTAGGGTGTGGATGATCGTGCAGTGTACAAATGAAACAAGCGTCATATGGTTGCTCAAGGGACTTGCATATTGGAAGACAGTTGGGGATGGATGACATCATGATCATGACAACTTGCGAATCTCAACAAGACAAGTATGATTCTTCAGACCATGTTCATCTCTGACATGAAAGGTTTTCTATCCTTATCATGATTGAAAGATGTGTAGAAGTAATGCACAACTATGCCTAGAATGATCCTAAGACGTGATCTGATGTAGAACACCATCATCCTTGCTGTAGGGCGGCGTCGATGCTCTTCATTGTGCTTCCTGATTGTGAACGTTACTTAACTAAGAAAGTTTACTCAACTTTAAGTAAAAAGGGCTCCATATAGAATCCGTGCCATTCTTTCTATGTGTCAGCGTCACGCGACTTGTGTGGTTAGAGTAGAGGTTTTTGCTGTCTCTTCCCTTTCCTAGGTTTCTGTTGAGGCGGATTTGTTGTTTTACCCATTCCTCCATTGGTTTTGCTTTTTCCAAGTTGTACTTATAGACGCATCTCTAGTTTACACTACTGACTGACGGACGCGATCAGATCACTTCACCGAGGCGGACTTGTGAGTAGTCCTGTTTGTCATTGCGGTGGCCACCTTAGTAATCCATGGACTCAGACTTCAACGCTGCTACTAGCAGATGGAGTCAATATCATCTTGTGTCTTCATGACACGTTTTCTTGAAGTCACCAGCACTCAGTTCCCCAGCCCACGTCACAAGTTCATTCATTGGCAATTCATCGGTGATCAGCGATCATTGTCAGGCTCCTCTAAAGTTGCTAGCAGGCTTCTGTCCTCCTCGGCGACCTTCACCATGTTGATGTAAAAGTGCCTTGGACTCTCCTGTCACATGACTTAGAGGATATTCGTCCTGCAGTCGTTGCAAATCTGCGATGCCGCTGGCCGCACCGCAAGTTTCTCACCTCGTCGGATCCGTCTCGAAACACCTGCTCGTCTCCCCGTCACTCCTCTCCCTCCCCTCACACCACCACAAGCTCCTCACCCGCACACTCTGTAATAATCCTGCCGAGGAGGCAACCCAGCTCCGAGAGAAGTAGCAGATTCTGCATCCAGCACGTCTCAGATCGCCTCGTCCATGAGTCGTGATGGCACATCCCATACCCCGTCGACGAGTGCAGGTAGAAGACCTTCAGGAACAACGAGTCGCCTCCGACGTTGTTCACTAAATACCCGTACACCTTCGTGTCTGCAGGGCTCTCGTCAGTCCATAGATGCTGCTTTCCTTCATGACGTACTTCCTCCGCTAAGCTCCGTTTCCTCCCCATTCAACGCCATCTTCATGACTCGTTTCCAGTTCGACTTGAAGCCTCCGACAAGCTTCCCCACGCACAACTCCCGTGAGTCACCATTGCCTCCTCCTCCTCCTCCTCCTCCTCCTCCTCCTCCTACCTGAGGCAGCCTCATCCGGATGCAGTAGTTGACAAAGAGGTTATTCTCCTCGTCCATCCCCAGTGAGAGATGCGTTTCTGTGAGCCTGGCCATGTACACCATGAAAGCTCTTCCTGCAACGGCAAACATCAACAGCCAAACAAATCGACCCCGGATCCCTTTTCAACAACCAACTCTTTCACCAACAGCATCAGGCAGCCATCAGACATGACATTAAGTCTAGTTCCGTCCTCTCCAAATCTTCACTTACCTAT